>NW_006262201.1:8037736-8094918 GCF_000493195.1 Citrus x clementina
ACCACAGACTTTCTCGTTCATACGATCCCAAGTTTCTTCATCACACAAGTGTCTTTTATTTTTCAAAACAACATCGAGATCGATTTGAATAAGGGCATCCATAACTTCGCGCCTCTACATACTGAAGTTGATTTTCCCATCAAACTTTTCATCATCGATCTTTAGGCCTCCTATAATAGGTGTTGAATAGTGATTTAACAAATCTCACCTTCCACCTGAAGTGTCTCCTAAAATAGTTTGGGTAGATATCATCCTAATTCTGGAAGTTTCACCTTCTACCATTTTGTCAACAAACTATTTCCACTTGAAAAACAACCTTTATGATGTTAATTTTACGTGAATAAATACACCAGGAAAGTTTCCAAGAGAATGGAGGGGTCAACCACTTAAAACCCAGACTCTTTAGGCTCTTATCGCCTTGTTGACAGAACTTTCCTAGACATGCAAAAATACACACTAATTACAATAGATTGTCTCCCAAGTACAAATGGTCGTCTCCATCGTATTCGTGGACAGTATCGTACATGAACAATACCATTTACAGGAATAGTATTGTATACGTGAACAGTTCTGTATGCCCCTAAGTACGAATCGTTGGCTCTGATACCACTTGATGTGCATGGGAATGCAGAATCAAGTGTACCAAATAATTACAGAAAAATAAAGTACACAAGAATTACGTGCTTCGGTAATTATTCCTACGTCCATGGAAGTAAGAGAAAAATAATTGTATTACTAACAATTATTGGAGTACAATATTTGAGTAATGAAAACCTCACTTCCCAAACCCCAAATGCACCCAAAGCACTCTCACACACACTCTTCAATTGCTCACACTCTCAGAATTCTAGAATTACTTTACTTGCAATTTATTTTAAGCTCTCAAATTTTGGGATGATTTCCAAGTGAAGAATGCATCTCTATTTATAGCCAAAATGGTTGCACTGTCGCACCAAACCCTTGGTCAAATTGTCAATTAAATTTGCAACTAAATTCTTCAAAATTGACAAACACATGCATGCGGTGCCAACTTCCTCCAAATCATCAATTATGCATGTGGCTTACCTTTTCTTTTCAACCAATTTGGATAAACAAATCACCAAATTTGACTTTTCAACATTACCCATGACTTAATTTCAGTTGATGTGAGATAATGCCCTTAACGCCTTTTGATACCATATAAAAAAATACATATTGTGATACAATCTAAATCACATGTTTAATCTATCAAAAAATAAAATAAATTACATGCATAAAAATATTAAGAAATTAATTTGACAAAATTAATCTATGTAGTTTAGGTTCGACCTTCAAGCATCGTCAAGAGAAAAAGGAAAATTTATGCTTCAAATACATCCCTTAAAATAAGGGAAATTTGTCCATTTTCCCTATTAAAATTAATATATACTATTTACTCTATACTATTTTCATAATACCAAATAACCCTCCTAGAGCTATAGTTTTACAGTATTATCCTTAGTTTCATATATACTTTTGTTCATGTTTATTATAAATTAAATAAATCATATAAATTGAAATTAAAATAAAATTTAAATACTAAAAACAAGAAGTATAAATTTTAGTGTAAATAATTTTTTAAAAAATTTTTTTCTATATATTTTACAATTTCAAGATTGAATATCAAGCTAATGACTCATTTATCTTTTAAAAAAAATTGAGCCATGGGGGTTACTATGTATTATGAAAATAGTAGGAGTAAGTAATATATATTAATTTTAGTAGAGCGAAAACTGACAATCTCCCCTTAAAATAAATTTGTAAACTGTGTAAATGTAGAAATTATCTAGTTCTATGCCCCACAAAAGAATAAACTTGAATAATTGTAAAAACGAAAATGATACTTAGTTCATATTATCAGTTATTTTTACCATCTATAATTAGGTCATTCATAACTTTTAATACCTTATGTAATCTCTAATGTTAAAATAATAATAATAGCAAAAAAAGAGGCATTGGTATCATTTTAACAAATAAAATTAGAATATCTTACTATAGTCAATGGGCATAAATTTCGTAAAAAGAGTCTATCGGACCAATTCTAAAAGCTAAGGGATCTTCTTGGCATTTTCTCAAATAATCGGTATGTCAACTGTCCTTTCCTCGATTTGATTTATTTTCTTTTGGTGGGGGTAACCCCACTCCCCATCTTTTTGTAAAATAACACCCCATATATAAATACACCCCACTAAAACTTTAATTGTTGTGTTATTTGATAAATGAACCCCATTAGATACCAAACATGACCCCATCCTTGCAATTTATGTAGTATTTTATTTTTCTTATTAACGCCAATCCATTTAGAACATGGATAAAAATTCTCTTCTAATTTTGATTTTTTATCTATTACCAATTTATAGTAAATATATGTTTTTTTAAGATAACTTTGACAGAATGAGGGAAACTTAATTACAGTCTAAAAATGAAGTACGACTAATTAGGGAGACATTTTAAGATTTACTCCTCAACAAATTCATAGAGGTAAGACAAAATGAAATCCCATAAGTATAAGATGGAATCATGACATTTACTAGCGAAAGCGACAGTTTAGAAAACCATTTGCATCCCCGAGAAAGAAATGTTGGGAAAATGTTCTCTGATTAATAAAATAAATGAGGTATTTTATTCAAATATCTTAATTGCATTAATATTTTGATTAAAGTACATTTAATCATATTATATGTATTTATGTGATAACCATGTGGATTCACAGAAGACATAAAATACAAGTTATCTTATAATTAAATAAATTTAGCTCACAGTTGATAAATAAAGTTGGACACTTTATTTAGGTGTAGACTATAATAAATTCATTGAATAATTTGTCTTAATCATGTATGAATTTATTAATGTAGTACGACTACATTAAACAGGATCACATATGAGATTTAATTAACTTTGTAATAACTATCAAACTTATTAAATCTCATAGGCATTTATTTTACTATAATCTTAATCTTGAGTTAATTATGATTTCATGATTGTAATTGTTATTCCATTTGAGTTACCAATGGGCATGACACATACTTGTAGTCTAGATTACCTAGTATCTTGGAGGGAGCATTTATGAGTATTGGAGTTATAGATTAACAATATAGAATTTGTACAACACATCTCTTGATGGGTTTTCAGCACTTGATCATAGAATTCTCTAGCCAGAGTGTGTCAACATATTTAGTATGTTGAAAATGATCATTAGAGAAAATCAGTAAGTATCAAGGAATAAGATGTAATTAAATCAATTGGACAGTTGAGATGTTGATTTAATTAATGATGTGGTACAAAGGATTATGCAGTAAAGAAATCGATGTGGCTTGGACCGAATTATTATTCGAGCATACAATTATGGAGGTCAGTTCCAATCCTTTAGTGGAGTAGATTTGGAATTAAATAATTGGGCTAGTTTAATTACAGGCCTAATTATTATATCCACTATTGTATGTTCCCAAACGATCCCAGGTTAGCTCATTTAATTGACTGCACCGCTACTGGATTAATAAGTAAGATAACTAGTTATTTGGGTTAAAAGCCTAAATATATTATTTAGTGGGAGGCTCCATGTAATGTACTTGTGTCTAAGGGGCCTTGTGTTATTTTATAAGATGGGCCCCTATGACAAGAAAAAAGTAACGTTACTTTTGATTTATTATTTTTATTTAAATCAAAATTGATTTAATATAATTAAATAATATAAAAAAAGAGCCTAGGGTTTCCACTAGATAGAGATATAAAATGGCTTATTTTCTCCCAAAAGAATAGAGTGGCCACTTTATATAGATCAGAGAAAAATATTTTTCTCTCCAATTTTGCGAGAAAATTTTTCTCGTGCTAGTTGTTTTGGTAGTCATAAAGGCGCCCACATGTCAAGTGCAGATCAAACCTGAGTCATAACCTGGAAGATCATTGGTGACAGTTCTTGATCTAACAAGCGTGGTGGTGACGGATCGTGATCTGAGATCCTAAATCACTTCAGTAGAAAAAGTCAAATCGAATTTTCAAGGTATGATTTCTAGACTACGCATTCCTATATATTGTATGAGATCGGTCCTAAAACGTTTTATAAAAATTTAAAAAAAATAGATTTTTCCCCAACAATTGGTATGAGAGCCATCTCATATTAATATATAAGAATATGGTATGAAATCAATCTTGAAATTTATGTATTAGAGTGGCACAATTTATTCAGATATATATTATTTGTTTAATATATGAATAAAGCGTGTTTTGGTTTGTCTTAATTCATGGCTAGATTCTCTATTGTATTTTTCTTTTGGATCTGTAACAAGAGGGGTGGTTTATTGTCACCATGTTTCCCTCTTGATTTAGTTTACTGTTATAGAAAATTTGAAAGCCAAAAATTGGTGTAGGAAATTTGTAAATCGTTGGGGCATAATCACAAATGTCAGATCAGAGGAAACAAAGGCCGGAAATTTCAACAGCGGCAACCAACCAGCGCACGTTGCAGGAGGAAACAAAGGCTGGAAATTTCAACAACGGCAACCAACCAGCGCACGTTGCACACGCTGCAGCAGAGTTCACAGCTAGTGTGGCAAGCTGCGCTATACACGCAGCAAGCAGCGCGCGCTGCGCTACACGTGCAGCAAGCTGCGTGGCCGGGTTTGGTTAGTTTCTGGAGTAACGGCGACGACAAACTCGTTGTTGATGGCAGCTGTCCAATGACGTGGTGACGGTCGGCTAGCGTCTGAACAGTGGCGGAGGTTTTTGGAGATGGCGGTTAGGGAAGAAGGAAAAGAAAAATATGGATTTTAGGGTTTCATAGTTTTTATCATTGAGGTCCCTATAGTTTCATAATTGTTTCCTTTGGGCAGTCAAGTTTTAATTTTTTGCATTTAAGTCTAAAAACAGTTTTGGGCTTAAAGAATCCTAGTTTTAGGCCCAATTGAAATTTGTGCTTAATGGATTAAGATGCAAAGATCAAATTAAACACATTAAATTTATTTTTGGTCCAAAATTTTTATTTTAATAAAAAAATTTAATTATTTATTTATTTCCTTTCAAAATTAAAATTGGACCAATTATAAATTTAAAAGCTCAATTTCCCCTAGTCCATTAACAAAGACAAGTTTATAGAAGATGGACATTGACAAGAAGCCAATTGAAGATTAGGCTTAGGGTTAATGTATTTTTCATTTTAGAAAAGCCATGAATTAAGATTATTTAATTATTTTTCTATATGTTATGTTTTGGATGATAACATACCATAATAACATGTCATATAGAATAGGTAGTGCCACTCTATGCATAATGATACATGTCATTCATTAATAATGAATCTCATTATATTGTTTGAAATTTGCGTATGCTTAATAATATTAGATATCATCTAGATAATATTATAGGAAGCATGCAATTAACAATATGTATGTTTTAAAAGGAAAAACCAATTTTAAAATATTGAATGGGAGAGGGAAAATTCAAGATAATTTTTCCCACGAGTTCCAATGTTAGTTCAATAATAAAATTATATATATACCTCGACTTCATGATACGGTGATGCTCCCTACGAAGGGTATATATATTAAATATTTTATTTGATGAACTTCTTCAAAGATAAAATTGAAATATTTTTCAATCAATTGTTCACCCCAACAGTGGCTATTGATATGAAAAATACATAGATTGAAACAATGGTTATACACTCAACTAAAATTTGTTATTAACCTTCCCAACAAAGCTCTGTGAACAAATTTAGGCCCAAAAGGATAACGATAATTATTTATCATGTCTCTACATGAAAGTAAATAATCCAATGGGTAATTGGGTCTAGTAAGTGTAAACATGACTTCCCCAACGGATAGCTTGTCAAAGCGGAACTAGATTATCGTTACAATAAATTAAAATGCATTTATGGTTTTATGCATTTTTGTCATTTATTGTGAATATTATTTCAAACTATTTGTGCATGGATGTTTTATTTTTCAAAAAATGTCTTCCCTGAGCCCACTTACTATTATTCTGAGTCAAAACAAACTCACTGGAGAGAACTATATAGATTGGAAAAGAAATATATTCATTGTCCCGACTGCTGAAAATTATAAATATGTCTTAACTCAACCATGTCCTCTAGTTCCAGCGGATGATGCTTATAGAAATCAAAGGAGGCTTTATGAGAAATGGAAAAAGGCTAATGAAATGGAAAAATGCTACATTTTAGCCTCGATTTCTAATAGTCTGCAAACCAAACATCATAACTTGGAGACTGCCACTGAAATAATGGATAGTCTCTAACAGATGTTCGAGCAGAGTACTCACTCTACGAGACAAGCAGCGCTGAAAGGAATTATGAACAGTAAAATGGGGAAGGGCACAAGAGTTCATGATCATGTCCTCAAAATGATGGACTATTTGAATGAGGCTGAGATTCAGGGAGGACAAATCGATGATAACTCAAAGATTGACATGGTGCTAGAATCTCTGCCAGAAACATTCAAGGAGTTTAAGGTCAATTATAACATGAACAAAAGAAACATGACCATAACTGAATTAATGAATGAACTCCATTCTGCTGAAGAGATCTATCGTGCTGAGAAATCTCTGGGAAGCATAAATATTGCTGAAAAAGCTTCTTCTTCTAGACCTAAGTCGAAAGGCAAAGGTAAGAAGAAAGCTGGGAAAAAGAGACCATTTACCAAGCAAGATGGCAAGCCGAAAGACAAATGCTTCACATGTGGACAGAAAGATCACTGGAAAAAGGATTGCCCTAAGATTGTGTAATTAGGTATGGGAAATCTTTTTATATGGGAAATCACTTTATTGGTTTCAGGAAACCAAGAAAATAAGTGAAGGAAGCGTCAAGCTGCAGTTAGGGACAGGACAGTTCGTATCAGTAGTGAAGACTGGATCTGTTCTATTATCTTTTAATAATGAGACTTTAGTTTTGAATAATTATCTTTATGTTCCAGACATTAAGAGGAATTTAATTTCAGTAGCTTGTTTGTCAAAACAATGGTATATTGTAAATTTTGAATCCTCTGTTTCTATTTTTTATAATAAGAGACTTATTTGTTCTGGTACATTGGAAGATAATTTATATCATTTAAGTCCAATGATCCATTCTATGCATGACACAGTGATCAATAATGATAAGCATACACATTTATCTAAGAAAAAAAATATTTCTTCCAACCAATGTTACCTCTGGCATTTACGCTTGGGTCATATAAACCAAAATAGGATACAGAGAAT
This sequence comes from Citrus x clementina, assembly GCF_000493195.1. Lineage (NCBI taxonomy): Eukaryota > Viridiplantae > Streptophyta > Magnoliopsida > Sapindales > Rutaceae > Citrus > Citrus x clementina. Next base: position 8,044,961 of record NW_006262201.1, read on the forward strand.
GATCAAAGATGGGCTTTTGGGTCCATTAGAAAATGAATCATTGCCACTCTGTGAATCCTGTTTAGAAGGGAAAATGACCAAAAGACCATTCTTGGCCAAAGGAGTACGTGCAACAGTACCACTTGAATTGGTACATACAGATGTATGTGGACCAATCAATGTACAAGCTCGAGGAGGTTATGAGTATTTCATCACTTTCATTGATGATTACTCAAGATACAATTATTTTATCTGATGCGTCACAAGTCTGAAGCTCTTGAAAAATTCAAAGAGTATAAGGCTGAGACAGAAAAGCAATTAGATAAGAACATAAAGAAACTTCGATTTGATCGAGGTGGTGAATTTCTCTCAGGAGATTTCAAAGAGTATCTGGTTGAAAATGTGATTATATCTCAGTTGACTGCCCTGGGAACACCACAACAAAATGGGGTAGCTGAAATCAAAATTGTAAAATTAAAAACAACGTGTGTTGCTATATTTGGAGGTCCGTCTAAATAGTAGATATGGCAGATTATTTAGAACCCTAAAAGACTATGGAAAGGCCATTTTTGATCCGTTTGAGCCTTTCTAGCCATCCCTTTTGTGAAATATCCATAGTTAACCATTTTGAGCCTTTAAAAAAAAGAAAAAAAAAGCCTTTTATTTGTCAAACTTATCATCTTGACCCACTCCGATTTGGAGTATTGCCCGATGTCTTATAAGTTCCATCACCTATTTATATTTGAGAAAAATGTAAATAATTATTTTGTTCAGTGACGTTGTGCCAAGCAAAAGCAAAAAAAAAATTGTTTAAAAAAAAGAAGAAAAAAATAACAATAATAGGTGAAATCCACCTTGCAACTTCCAAAAAAAAAACAAATTCCTCTGCATTTTTCTCAAACATACACTTTGTTTTCCTTATTTCCCTTCTTTGTTAGCCATGTCCCTAACCTACGTTACGTCCTAATAAAAGTCCTTCTTGATTTTAGGGAACTATAGTTTGAAGTAGAAGCTAATTATATAGGCTAAAAGGATGTAGTGATGCTTGATAAAAAAAAGAGAAAAAAAAAAGATAAATAAAGTGGGTTGACTAGCATTTTTTTTTACTTAAGATCGTATTATTTCTAAACTGAGGGCACATTTCTTTCATCTTGGTGAGAGCATGTGATATCACTTCTTTATTATTTTCTCTCTCAAGTACCATTCATTGGAGTGACTATTTTTATTGGGTTTAATTTCTTTGTGAGAGTGTCACTACTTCCAGTGAGATTTTGGGGTTTGACATGTCATTCTTGAAAGCAGCTATGACAATCTACTACGCTGATTCATGTGGATGGTTGATGTGGGTGTGATGTTGCTTTAGACTGGAGATAGTGCTTATACTTTTATTTGATTACTCTCATTAGTCTAAATAAATAAACATGAGTGTAAAAAAAAAATTGGGGGGTAGGATGTTGTTTAAAAACAAAAAAAAATTTGTGTGATTTGTTTTAACATTGGATGACAAGATTAATTTCAAATTTTAGTATTTGTATTATCTTTGGTCTTAAGTGATGTTACGCTATGTTTGCTACTTTACATGTTGATGTCGGAGACAAATATGAGTTGCTTGAAGGAATGAACATGTCATAAATAAGTGCCAAGTGGGTTTTTGAGCCTATCATTTTTCTTGGAGAGTAACCCTTTTGCCCATTCTTTATACAGCTTAGCAGTTTATTGTTTTATACATGATCTCTAGATTTCTTTTGAGTTAACCAAAAATCAAAATTGTAAAATTAAAAACAACGTGTGTTGCTATATTTGGAGGTCCGTCTAAATAGTAGATATGGCAGATTATTTAGAACCCTAAAAGACTATGGAAAGGCCATTTTTGATCCGTTTGAGCCTTTCTAGCCATCCCTTTTGTGAAATATCCATAGTTAACCATTTTGAGCCTTTAAAAAAAAGAAAAAAAAAAGCCTTTTATTTGTCAAACTTATCATCTTGACCCACTCCGATTTGGAGTATTGCCCGATGTCTTATAAGTTCCATCACCTATTTATATTTGAGAAAAATGTAAATAATTATTTTGTTCAGTGACGTTGTGCCAAGCAAAAGCAAAAAAAAATTGTTTAAAAAAAAGAAGAAAAAAATAACAATAATAGGTGAAATCCACCTTGCAACTTCCAAAAAAAAAAACAAATTCCTCTGCATTTTTCTCAAACATACACTTTGTTTTCCTTATTTCCCTTCTTTGTTAGCCATGTCCCTAACCTACGTTACGTCCTAATAAAAGTCCTTCTTGATTTTAGGGAACTATAGTTTGAAGTAGAAGCTAATTATATAGGCTAAAAGGATGTAGTGATGCATGATTAAAAAAAGAGAAAAAAAAGATAAATAAAGTGGGTTGACTAGCATTTTTTTTTACTTAAGATCGTATTATTTCTAAACTGAGGGCACATTTCTTTCATCTTGGTGAGAGCATGTGATATCACTTCTTTATTATTTTCTCTCTCAAGTACCATTCATTGGAGTGACTATTTTTATTGGGTTTAATTTCTTTGTGAGAGTGTCACTACTTCCAATGAGATTTTGGGGTTTGACATGTCATTCTTGAAAGCAGCTATGACAATCTACTACGCTGATTCATGTGGATGGTTGATGTGGGTGTGATGTTGCTTTAGACTGGAGATAATGCTTATACTTTTATTTAATTACTCTCATTAGTCTAAATAAATAAACATGAGTGTAAAAAAAAAATTGGGGGGTAGGATGTTGTTTAAAAACAAAAAAAAATTTGTGTGATTTGTTTTAACATTGGATGACATGATTAATTTCAAATTTTAGTATTTGTATTATCTTTGGTCTTAAGTGATGTTACGCTATGTTTGCTACTTTACATGTTGATGTCGGAGACAAATATGAGTTGCTTGAAGGAATGAACATGTCATAAATAAGTGCCAAGTGGGTTTTTGAGCCTATCATTTTTCTTGGAGAGTAACCCTTTTGCCCATTCTTTATACAGCTTAGTAGTTTATTGTTTTATACATGATCTCTAGATTTCTTTTTAGTTAACCAAAAATCAAAATTGTAAAATTAAAAACAACGTGTGTTGCTATATTTGGAGGTCCATCTAAATAGTAGATATGGAAGATTATTTAGAACCCTAAAAGACTATGGAAAGGACATTTTTGATCCGTTTGAGCCTTTCTAGTCATCCCTTTTGTGAAATATCCATAGTTAACCATTTTGAGCCTTTAAAAAAAAGAAAAAAAAAAGCCTTTTATTTGTCAAACTTATCATCTTGATCTACTCCGATTTGGAGTATTACCCGATGTCTTATAAATTCCATCACCTATTTATGTTTTAGAAAAATGTAAATAATTATTTTGTTCAGTGACGTTGTGCCAAGCAAAAGCAAAAAAAAATTATTTAAAAAAAAGAAGAAGAAAATAACAAAAAATAACAATTATTTCTAAACTGAGGGCACATTTGTTTCATCTTGGTGAGAGCATGTGATATCACTTCTTTATTATTTTCTCTCTCAAGTACCATTCATTGGAGTGACTATTTTTATTGGGTTTAATTTCTTTGTGAGAGTGCCACTACTTCCAGTGAGATTTTGGGGTTTGACATGTCATTCTTGAAAGTAGCTATGACAATCTACTATGCTGATTCATGTGGATGGTTGATGTGGGTGTGATGTTGCTTTAGACTGGAGATAATGATTATACTTTTATTTGATTACTATCATTAGTCTAATTGAATAAACATGAGTGTTAAATATATATATATATATATATATATATATATATATATATATATATAATTTTGGATTTAAATTTTGTTTTCGCTTTATTTGCTAGGGACTAGCAATAAGCTAGTTGGGGGGTGTGTTAAGTGTTAGAAAATGTATATTTATAAAGGAGAAAATCGTCATTTTACGCTTCAAGTTTTACGAACACCCTTACTTTTATGTATTTAACCTTCTTTTGATTTAATTCCGTGTGCTTTATTTTAATTAAGTATTTTATGTATTTTAGGGGCATCATAGTCATTTTACAATGAATGAAAGATTAGACGGCAAAACGGACATCAATTTTGAACTCAGGACGGTCGGAAACCTTAGGAGGAGCATAAAAGGAAAAATAGCACTGTTCACATGTACGGTACTATTCACATGTACAATACTGTCTACGTTACTGTTCATGACACTGTTCACATAGACGGATCGATGACGTGGCATCGACCGATGATGTGGCATTGACTGATGAGGTGTCATGATCCTGTTGATCTAAAATTCTTATGAACTGTTGATGGTGACGTGGTAGCATATTAGGGGACCAAAACTTGCGCGTATGGTACATGCATTACACAGGATTATTTTCAACCAAACCGTGTTACTGTTCACCCGTGTGGTCAAACCGCGTACTGTTGACTTATGACGTGGCGCAATCTTGAGCGTCCAAACTGTTTTTAATCCGATGGCCATGATTTACTCCATGTATCTATAAAAAAAGGGCCTCTCCCCCCTAATTTGATATCTCTGAATCCATTTTTGGGATCCATTTTCTGTAATTCCTTCTCCATCTTGTATTTTCTACATATTTTAATAAATTCCCATTTTGCCCCTAGTTCAATTATGAGTAGCTAATTTTCTTTCAAGCTTGGGTTGAAGGTGAAGTCTCCACATGTGTCATGGTCTTTATTTGGTAAATTTATTTTCTTTTCCCCTCTAATTTTTGTGGATGATTTAACTTTTCGTCGACAAATAATAATAATCTTGTCTAGATACCGCTCTGGTTACACCGGCTCCCTAGTACAAGGTTATTATTATTTGGCACGATAAGCCCTTAGCACCATATTGATTAGAGTGTGGTTCATGAGGTGTGGATTCCCCCCTCATGATTTAATTGGTATTAATAAGGAATATTTAGCCCATGATGCATGTTGATGCGGATCCAGATACCCAAGTACGTCATTTTAATAGATTTCTATTCAATTTATTCTCCCCATTTAAATTCCAATTTTAAGATAATCCAAATCATTTTCACCACAAATCCAACCACCCTCATACAAAATTAATTCGACACTCGTCACCATTAATCTATACTACAATAGATTCGTACACTTGCGAGTTCAATAAAATTTGCACAACACTACAGTGCTAGATTATGAAATTTGGCAAATGGATGTCAAGACTGCCTTTGTTAATGGGCATCTTGAAGAAAACATCTACATACAGCAACAAGATTGATTTATACAAAAAGGCCAAGAACACATGGTATGTAAGTTGCAGAGATCCATTTATGGATTGAAGCAAGCATCCCGGTCATGGAACATCAGATTTGATCAAGCGATTAAATCGTTTGGATTCATTCAGAACATTGATGAACAATGTGTGTACAAGAAAATTCAAGAAAATATGTAGCCTTCCTAATTCTTTATGTAGACGATATTCTCCTAATTGGAAACGATATAGGAGTATTGACTACAATAAAGAGTTGGTTAGCAAAACAATTTGATATGAAAGACCTGGGAGAGGCAAGTTATATTCTTGGTATCAAGTTACTACGAGATCGGAATAATAAAACTTTAGCCTTGTCTCAAGCGGTCTATATCGATAAGATATCGGCTAGATTTAGCATGGAAAATTCCAAGACTGGTTTATTTCCATTCAGACATGGAATTACATTCTCTAAGAATCAATCACCTAAAACATCTGAAGAGATAGAGAGAATGAGACGAGTTCCCTATGCAGAAGCTATGGGAAGTCTCATGTATGCCATGCTTTGCACTCGGCCAAACATCTGTTTTGCGGTAGGGATGGTTAGTAGATATCAATCTAATCCTAGACTTGAACACTAGACTGTGGTCAAGCATATAATGAAGTATCTAAAAAGAACTAAAAATTATATGCTTGTGTATTCTGGTGATGAACTCATTCCAATGGGTTATACTGATTCTGACTTTATGTCAGATAAGGATTTCAGAAAATCAACTTTCGGCTATGTGTTTACATTGGGAAGTGGAGCTATTAGTTGGAGGAGTGTGAAACAATCTTGTATCGCAGACTCCACAACTGAAGCTGAATATGTGGCTGCATCTAAAGCTGCAAAAGAAACTGTATGGCTCTATAAGTTCCTACAAGATCTTGAGGTGGTACCTACTGTAACTGCATCCCTTAAACTATTTTGCAATAATAGTGGTGCGGTAGCTCAATCTAAAGAACCAAGGAACCACAAGAAACAAAAACATATTGAGAGGAAGTATAATCTTATAAGGGATATAGTACAGAGAGGTGATGTGGAGGTTACTCATATTGCGTCACAGCAAAACTTGGCAGATCCTTTTACTAAGGCCATACCTGGGAAACCTTTTAACTTGCACTTAGAATCCATGGGCATGCGTGAGATGCCAAATATGCTTTGAGAGCTAGTGGGAGATTGTTGAGAAAATGTGCTCTTTAAAAGCATATGTGTTTATTTAATTGTAATAAATAATTTTTCTGATTAATAAAATAAATAAGGTATTTTATTCAAATATCTTAATTGCACTAATATTTTGATTAAAGTCCATTTAATCATATTATATGTATTTATGTGATCACCATGTGGATTCACAGAAGACATAAATACAAGTTATCTTATGATTAAATAAATTTAGTTCGCAGTTGATAAATAAAGTTGGACACTTTATTTAGGTATAGACTGTAATAAATTCATTGAATGATTTGTCTTAATCATGTATGAATTTATTGATGTAGTACGACTACATTGAACAGAATCACATATGAGATTTAATTAACTTTGTAATAACTGTCAGACTTATTAAATCTCATAGGCATTGATTTTACTGTAATCTTAATCTTGAGTTAATTATGATTTCATGATTGTAATTGTTATTCCATTTGAGTTGCCAATGGGAATGACACATACTTGTAGTCTAGATTACCCGATATTTTGGTGAGAGCATTTATGAGTATTGGAGTTATAGATTAACAATATAGAATTTGTACAACACATCTCTTGATGGGTTTTCGGCACTTGATCATAAAATTCTCTGGTCAGAGTGTGTCAACATATATTAGTATGCTGAAAATGATCATTAGAGAAAACCAATAAGTATCAAGGAATATGATGTAATTAAATCGATTGGACAGTTGATATATCGATTTAATTAACGATGTGGTACAAAGGTTTATGCAGTAAAGAAATCGATGTGGCTTGGTACGAATTATTATTCGAGCTTACAATTATGGAGGTCAGTTTCAATCTTTTAGTAGAGTAGATTTGGAATTAAATAATTGGGCTAGTTTAATTACATGCCTAATTATTATAGCCACTATTGTATGTTTCCAAATGATCCCCGCGTTAGCTCATTTAATTGACTGCACCACTACTGGATTAATAAGCAAGATAACTAGCTATTTGGGTTAAAAGCCGAAATATATTATTTAGTGGGAGGCTCCATGTAATGTACTTGTATCTAAGGGGCCTTGTGTTATTTTATAAGATGGGCCCCTATGACAAGAAAGAAGTAACGTTACTTTTGATTTATTATTTTTATTTAAATCAAAATGGATTTAATATAATTAAATAATATAAAAAAATAGAGCCTAGGGTTTCCACTAGATAGAGATATAAAATGGCTTATTTTCTCCCAAAAGAATAGAGCGGCCACTTTATACAGATCAGAGAAAAATATTTTTCTCTCTAATTTTGAGAGAAAAATTTTCTCGTGCTAGTTGTTTTGGTAGTGATAAAGGCGCCCACACGTCAAGTGCAGATCAAACTTGAGTCATAACCTGGAAAATCATTGGTGACAGTTCTTGATCTAACAAGCGTGGTGGTGACGGATCGTGATCTGGGAACTTAAATCACTTCAGCGGAAAACGCCAAATCGAATTTTCAAGGTACAATTTCTAGATTATGTATTCCTATATATTGTATGAGATCGGTCCTAAAAAGTTTTATAAAAAATTTTTTAAAAAAAAAAACAGATTTTTACCCAACAAGAAAAGCATTGATTACCGTCTAAAAATGAAGGAGAGGGATCCCACGAAGTGAAATGATTACATTGAAGACCCAAGTTTGCTAAAACATTAGCAACCGCATTATTTTCCCCGAAAGTATGAGTAACCCGGAAGTTCATTTGGGAATCAGCAAGTGACCGTTCAACACCTATTTACAGTACATATTAAATATTATAATCAACTATCAACACAGATTATCTTTAAAAAAATATTATTATCTTTTCATAATAATGATAATACATCAGGAAAGTTTTTAAAATACCGTAGATTAAAAGAAAAAAATTTAAACATTTTAAAGATGTCCCACATTTTTGTAAAAAAATTTTAAAAATTTAATTTAATCTTTCAGTCAAATGTAAAATATTGTAGACTAAAATATGTTGATACCTTATATATTAAAAATTATATAAATTTATCTGGTCTATAAATTATTTATTGAACCATTAAATTTAATGATAAAATTGTAATTTCGAAAAAATTAACTAAGTGGGGGTGATATTTATGATAGTGTAACAGAACAATATCTAAATAGTGGCTCTGCATTGTCCTCGTATTCAGATTCTACTTTCTAGTAATCCCATAACCAGCAAGTGGCTGTTCAACATCTTTTGTGGGCTCCCTGTTATATTTTTATTCTTCCCCACAAAAGAAAAAATTATATTTTAATCAATTCATTTTTGCACTCATGCACCCATCACAACAGTATCACTGATTCCTCTTCAAATTTTATCATCTTGGCCCCTACGTCAAATACAAAGATCTGCCATAACATTATCTGAAAACATACTTCTATGCATTTGTTTTATGCAGTTGTAACGTTGTATTTTTAATAAATCTTCTTCCACTTTTTGTAAAAGTAGATATTTTCATTGATTTTATTCTATCCAAGCATCATGCAGTGGTGGCTTTGGGTTTCATTGTTGTTGTTATGCATTATGATGTGTCTTTCCCGTAGATTTGAAGCTTCTGAATTTTGGATATGCAAATATACATGTTAAAAATCAGTTATAATAGGAGAGCCGCTACTCTATCAGTTACTTCTAAAATTCTAAAAGAGACGAGGAATATTTTGGATAGTGCTTTGATATATTGTGTGCATGTTTAGTGGATATATCTATTATTGGAATGCCAATGCACTATCTTTATTCTTGTTGATCTGTAAATGTTCAACGGATCCATCTTTATATTACTGCTGAGTCTTTTCGTGGAAGGCAAATTTTCTAATTGCTTATTGATGTTTACATTGATGACCTTAACTGCTATCTTTTTGTAACTATTCATCGACTTACTTTTATATGGGCTATACGTCCTAATTTTTCTAAAAACATTCTGTAGCATTCATTAATTGATTAGTAGGATAATGTAATCATTTCACTTGGATCTTATAATTAAAGAATTACCAACCACTCAATACATACCATATCATTAGGAATGGAATTTTAGATTTAAAAAATTTGAGATGTCTATCATTCTCCATATGAAAATATATAATTTGGGAATTATTATTTATTTTCCTACTCCTTATTTCCGTTTCAGTTTATTTGTTATGTCAAACATTGTATCACTTTCTAAATTAGTTGGCCGATCATGTATACGTTTTGATGTAAGTAATAGCAATTAGTTTCAGCAATATTTTTTTGTATAATTACGCTGACCTTACTCATGATCTCTTTTTAATCATTTGACAAGCATTTGGCAATTAGATATATCGTGCCTTCAAGCATGTTATTGACTGCTTTAATTATAGTCTTTGTTTATTATTTTTTTGATAATTGTCCTTAATTTCCTTGTCAATCTCAATCTTATGCCGATAGACGTTTAATTATTGATTTTTTTTTCCACATGAAATCTGACAATTTTTAACTAATTAAAATTATTGATGTGCACGAATGTACTTGACTTAATTGTACGTGAGTAGCTATAGTCTTACTTTAACCATTTAATTGGCATTAGTATACAATTTGGACATTAATGTCATATTTAATATTTTATTTAACACCACCTACCCATTCATATTATCCTTAAATATTCACATTCAACATTGTCAGCTTGATTTTTTTTCTAAAAAAATACAGATTAATTTATAAATTCCATCAATAAGGCCAACTTCATATTAACTATATATGACGTCCTTAAATATTTTAGCACAAATCATTTGTTAATTCCTACTAACTAAACTTATGGATTAAGAATGACCTCTAATCGTAGTCTATCTGTTAGTTTTTGGGTATCGGGTTAATAAAAAGAAAGACTCAATAGCAATCCTGCCTCAAGTCTTTCATTATGACTGACATTTTGTCATTGTTTGAATTTATGCTTTCGGGTATTTGTAAAGAAAGACTTAATAGCACATATAAGTTCACTACAAGAAAAAGGACCTATTATGACAGACAAAAACTGTCATCTTAGAGGGTGGATGACAGTTACCCTTACTGTCATTGTAGCTAGCATCAAGAAAAGATGACAGACAAAAACCAGTCACAAGTTGTGATAAATTTTACCTGTCATACAACTTATATAAGGGAAATTGATTTTTTTTTTTATTTTTTATTTTTTATGAAATTAAAATTGTAATTAGTATTTGGGGATAAAAGTTGTGTCAAATGTTGTGACTAGTATTTTCTATCATAGTTTTTTTTTTTAAATTGATTTTTTATTTTATTTATTAATTTAAAAAATTAAAAAAATGCAATTTTAGCTTCCTCAATTTAAAATTTAAATTATAAAATTTATATAAAAGAAAATAAATTAATAAATGCAATCAAATCCAAAACCAATGAACTAAATTAGTGAACTTTATTATCCATAAAAATATCCAAAGTACTTCTAAATTTCAAAAACATACAATTGAAACTTTAAAATTCAATAGTTAACACTACTAGAAAAATAGTCTTTACTGACACTTGCCTTGCGACACTTTATTAAAAAATATCAGTAATTTCATGCATTTGGAGCATTTTTCGTGTTTAACAAACAAGTATCATAGATCACTGATATTATAGTATCAGTATATTAAATATCAGAAATCATTGACACTAAGGTATCAATAGCAAAAAAATTATCATTTTATTTTTGTTTTCGCCTCAACTCGAACCCAAGATCTCTAAACTTCAAACTTTTACTTTCAATAGCAAAACCGCTAAGCCTAAAAATTTTTATTTGTTTAATTATTAAAGTCTTAAAAATATAAAATATATCCATTGCAATCTAAACCTAAACCTAAACTTCTCCAAACTTTTAACGCTGTCTCTCTCATGAAGTCTCTGAAAATTAAAATTGAGAGAAAACAAAACTTCTCTAGTGTCATTTTGTAAGCTACCACGCCAACTAATTTTTGATGAGATTGGATGAAGAGACAGAGAGAGATATCTTTGGTGGACTACGCTTCATCCTAAGACGACGACATATCAGAGCAGAAAGATGAACAGTCACGAAACCTTAACGAACAACCACAAATATCTACCCACCAGCCTTCTCCTCCTACTCCGCTGGCAAATCCGACCCGGAGCTTGAACTTCGCCTGCGGTGCAGTAAGGCACCACCCTGTTGTGCCAGTGGCCAACTCCGGCATGTCAGCACATTCAACAGAGCGTTCGGACTCATGTGCCTTCCAGAACCAGGGGTCTTCGAGCCTGCTGCGTACGATTAGCCAACCTTGTAGCTCATTGACGAAATCCAGTTCGGATTCCGGGGGTGGGCGTCTGGGTCCTAACCAGATCTTCCTTACTAAGAGGTTGATAAGACCTCAGGGTAAGAAAGTGAAGGAGATGAAAGGGGAATGTGGTACAGATCCTTAACTAAAAAGTACTCTTTAGCAGGTTCCAACAAAAAGTCAAGATCTATTGACGTTCGGTAATTTCTCTTTTCCTCTTTTAATTTTGATTAAAATTCAATATAATTATATTAAACTAATTTTAGGGTTTCTCATTTGTGGCAAGGAAAATCTAGATTGTCGACTTCAAATCAATGGCTGAAAAATGTGGCGCCGCCTTCATTACACCACCGGCTTTCAAAAAACATCTGATGCTTCTGTTCTCTTGAACTTGGCCTCTATGCTTGTGGTTTCAAGAACGGACGGTGCCTCTTGAGTTACGATTGTAATGGTGAACAAATTAAAGGGTACTATTGATGGGTAAGATAGTTACTACAGTATATCCTTTCGCCATTAATAAATAATTATTTTTTTATTACTTTATTGAATTGCATAAGCTTACGATCTTACTTACTCTAGACTTGATAAATATAAAATTATGGGTGAGTATTGTCCATACGATTGTTGATTTTTTTGGTGAGTACTATTTTTTCCCATTGTGGAAGAGCTGTGAATTGATTAGTTGATCTCAAGATAATCATTATCTATGTGGCTAAATTCTAATACTTAGCTACCATGTGAATATTGGATGGTAGTACCCTTAACCTTTTCGTTCTCGGTTCTTACATCATTCTTCTACTCAATTCAGTACTTCATCTTGATTTCAGTTTTTTGATTAATCAGCACATTTGGCGGTAGAAGTTCAAATTATTATATGGGGATTGATGATATTCGAGTTGCTGGACACTTGATTTTGAGGTGAAAGATTAATTAATAGTTTACGAAATTATGCTGAAAATTTGAGGATTGATAGACTGTTGTTGTGAACTTGGTTGTTTACGAACTTGACTAAATGACTTTTAATTGATTTGAAAGTTTGATTAAACTAAGTTTAAATGAGAACATTTTAATTCTGGAAATTTTGGAATGAATTGGGTTTATATTTGATTTTGAATGGATTTCTCAATATGGTTGGTTATTGTCCAATTTTATTAGAAATTACATATGTACCATGTTTGATATTGCAAACGTATAGTCTAACAGAGTTAGAATAAGCTGAAATTCGGATAAACTACACTTCTATTTGCATACTTCGAATCTGGAAAATTTTATTTTGATTGAACTTGTAATTTATTTTTAATGATTTTTCAAACTCTGCTGCCTCTGCAGTAACTTCTTTTGACAGAATTGTTCATTAATCTTTGATCCTATCAAACACTAGCCTAATGATATCGGAATAGCCTCAAATTTTAATATGTTGTTAACTTATATGTCCACTTAAAATCTAGAAAGTATCATTCTGATATATTTAGTATTTTAAATTTAATAAATATTCAAACGCTTACTGCTACTTTTACAGTTTCATATGCAATTTTAACTTATAAAGTTTTATCATGTGAGAAGCAAATGTAGAGTTGTCCAAATGACTTGGAAATTTTATTTGTGGTGCATTGACATGTCTAATTATGTTTTGTAAGTTTCATAGCATTCCAAATTGAATTAAAGAAAATCTTAAATTCAAGTTGCCAATGTTTCCTATTAAATCTGATTAGTGATAAATCTACTAACTTGCAGTACTTTTCAAGAAAAAAAATGTGTCAACACTGTGAATTGCAATGGGAGAAGAAAGTACCAAAGGCATAAATCTTTTTTCATTATATTTGGGACTATTCTTAAAGGTTAGTCTTTTCCTTTTCCTTTTTTTCTTTTTTATTTAAGGTAATCATATTCATTTTAATTTTGCTTGATTTTGCGTGATAGTTGATACAAGCCCGTCCTAGCCATTGCAAAATTGACACTAAAAAGGTTCCAGTTTTTCATATTGTAGTTTGAAAAGTCTGCAATGTTTGCTATGTTGATGCCCCATTTGAATGTTGGAGCCCAAAAATGAATGGTTTTAGGACCAGCCGGGTGGTTCCAGAAAGCTAGGAGCTTGTTAGCTATTCTTTTTAATTGAACTAATTTACCTTAAATATTAGTCCGATTATTGATTTCTATGGTTTGTGATTGATTTGAGTTTGACATTCTTGTTTTGTGTTGGTTTGAGTTTGACATCCTAGTTTAAGACTTTGAAGGCTTCCAAGAAATGATTTTGGATGATGAGCATATGAGTAATAGTTTGAAAATTAATTTACTGTATCAAATATATACTTAGTGTAGCATATTAATTTTAAGAACTGTGGATTATTCCATGAATATTCTAGTAAATGGTTATGTTATATATGCATGTCTTAATATATAATAATTATATTTTGAAGTTTTTTTTTTCCCTTTCTAGGTTTAGGAAAAATGTTTAAAGTGATTTTGGGTTATGATGTCAATCAAGTTAAAGCAACATTACTTGTGAGTGGAAATATATAATGATTATATTTTTATTCTACTTTTTTTTTATCTTCTTAAAGTTTTATAATGAGGAAAAATTAATGAATACTTAATTACAATTTAGGGTGATATTCTTTAAATGGTCCACATGAATAGATTTAAGTAGTATAATAAATCCCATACTCATTTTATAAAGGCTTAACTAAGTTTGCAAATATTATTTCTTTTAGTAGTAATAATTTTGGATCAAACTCTCAAATTATTGAAATATTTTATGTCCAAACTTTATTATGCCTAATATAAATATGGAGATTCATAGTTATTTTATGCCCAGTTTAAGGAAACTGCAGTTTGAGGACTTATTTTTTGCCTTGTTAAATAAGCTTTTAGAATGAATAAATTGAGGAAATGAGTGGTGATTTATTTATAATAGAACATTTGTGATAGCTTTTAACTATGCACAAAAATCATTTGGTGTATGTAGATAGAGTAACATGCTTGTGCTAAAAGAAGTATTACATTGAAAACTTCTTGTCTGCTATAGTTTGCTATATATATAACCTTTACCAAAAGAGAATAATTGAGTTTATTTATAAATAGCTTATGAATATTTTTTTTCTTTCGAACAAAATAATTTTTTTTTTCTGTTAATTGTTGTTTCTCTAATGGCTGGATATTGGCAGCTAATTTTTTTTTCTTTTCCATGTATTCATATGCAGATTTGATCAATGTGTTTGAAGTGTTTATTCCTCAACTTCACTTATATCCTAACCCATACAGTCTATTGAATGGAGAAGCTGCTTGTGTGATAACGCAATTATAATACTCATATTCAAAGAGTGAAAGACAGTCATCCTTCTTAATTTAGCTTCTAGATTTATTAAATTTAGCCACAAGTAGTAGGCATTTGATTGGATGGTAGAAATTGTTATGTATTGAATTTGGATTATTTAGTTATGAGAGTATGATATCTCATATTTTTGTTATTGAAGTTTTGGAATTTGTAATATATACTAATAATATTTAAATATGAAATGAAAGATTTTGTGATATAAATCAATTTCTTTTTGTTATTTTGTGGTGCCTTTTAATTTTACCAATAAATCAATGGGCAATGATCCAATTCAATTTTTTATTTTTAAAAAATAAATTAACTAGTGATACCACAGTAACAGTAATCATAGACACTAATAAAATATCAATAACTACTAACACTATGGTGTCATAATATCGGTGATACTGTAGTAATAGTAATCACTGACACCACTTACAAGTGTTACTATTTTTCTGACTCCCAGATTACTGACACAATTAACAAGTGTCAGTGAAAGTAATTTCTGACACTATTCTAAAGTCAGTAAAGACCATTTTTCTAGTAGTGTAATCAATTTCAAACTCAAGCCAACAGCCAAAAAAGGCCAATCCAAAACCAAAGCAAAGTACTCAGCATTCAGCAACATCCAGCACTAAAGCTATGCAAAATGTAGTCCTTTTCCAGCAGCAAAATCCAGCAGCCCCCAAGCCAAGTAAGAAGTATCCCATTTCATCAATTGAAAATATTAGAATAACATCTACAAAAAAGAAAAAAAATACAAGTAATAATAGAATATGAAAATACTCATTGAAAAATAAGGCTTGGCCCCTTTTTTCCCTTCTCTGAAGTAAGGCACTAAAAAGGATTAAAGAAATTATTATAGTGTTCCACACTTGGAGCTGGTAGAGACAAACTCTGGTCATTTAATATTGCCTTGGCACCATTTGAATATGTCCATATTAGTATCCACAAATTCAAGGAAGATGATTGGCCTACCTCTTACATAAATCATATTCAAGTCCTAATAGCTTTATTCCTCGTGGGATTTATTTGATCAAATTAATAGTTCAGGTTGAAAAATGGTTAGAACCTCACAGTCATCAAAAGTTACTGTCTCATAATTCATTTTACTGCTTATAACATAGAGGAAATAAAATAAAATATTGAAACATACATATATCATGTATGTAAACATTTTTTTTCTTTTCTTTAAATACAGAGAGGATAGTAGTCCCTACACCATCATTACATAGCCAAGTCTACGCCCAAGGGAGGGGTAGCAAAATGATGAAGGCCAAGAGGGAGAGGAAGGGCATAACTAGCCATGAAATCCCTCGCGAAATTAGCTTCACGATAAATATGGTGTACAGACACCTGCCAATCACGGGGGATGCATCCTCGGGACCCATAAGTCAATTTGTACTCCACTACTATCAATTTCCTAACTGGTAAATTTTTTAATTTTTTTTTGTGGGTATTTTTTAAGTATTGAAAGTCATACTGATGCAGCGGAAGCTTAAAGTTCAAAATATTCTGTTGATTCTAGAGAATTTTGGAATAAAAGAACAACTAAACTCAAGTTGATTCAAAAGAATACCGTGAATTTAGGTGTTAAGACTCGTTGATTCTGCAGAATACCGAAAATTAATTAAACTCAAATACTCACAAAGAGATTTGAAAATTAAAAATATTATTGAAATCGAGCATGCCTTCAAAGGCTACAAGAGGAATCTATTTATACTAGCAGTAATTATCCTAAATCACTAAGGGAAAACAAAATTCTAAATTGAAAAGGAAACAAAATTCTAAAATGGAAAGGAAATTAAAAGTCCTTAATTAATTAGGAAACATATCCTAGTATAAATTCCTATTCTGCATCATTCCCCCCAGGATGGAGAGAATTCTCCCTCGAATTCAGATTATCAACAACATCATCTTCATCATGATCACTTTTGTAAGGAATAAGATGCTTGACATTGAACACATCTGCTGTGCGGATATCACTAGGAAGCTTCAATCTATATGCATTAGGATTTATCTTCTCGATAATCTCTAAATGTCCAATTTTCCTAGCAGAAAGCTTGTTGCACTCGCCAACTGAGAACCTATCTTTGGTTAAGACAGCCCAAATAAGATCGCCCACTTGAAATTCTAAAGCTCGACGCTTTTTGTCTACCACAATTTTATAACCTTCGGTCGTCTACTTTAAAGACTCTTGTGTATTTTCATGAATTTTCTTAAGCTGCTCAATAAAGTCTTCTGCTTTACTGCTTTTGCGAACTAAATCTAGAACTGGAGCCTAGTCGATGGGAGCTCGTGGATTATATCGTAATTCACCTAAAAAGGGCTTAAACCAGTACTACGCTTAACTGCACGGTTATAAGCAAACTCGACTTGATATAACTTCTAATCCCACATCTTTAGGTTATCGCCAACTAGACTATGCCGAAGGTTTCCTAAAGAGCGGTTGACAACTTTGGTTTGACCATCTATTTTTAGGTGGTAAGCACTACTAAAATTCAGGCGAGTGTTAGTCAACTTCCATAATGTCTTCAAAAAATGGCTAAGAAATTATGTATCCCTGTCAGATACTATAAAACTTGGTAAACCATGCAATCTATAGACTTCCTTGAACAATAGACGAGCAACAGTCAAAGCGTATGTAGTCTTCTTGCAAGCAATGAAGTGAGCCATTTTCGAGAATCGATCAACAACAACAAATATTGAATCCATACCCCTCTGAGTGTGGGGTAATCCCAAAACAAAATCCATGATAATGTCAACCAAAGGTTGTGTTGGAATCGGCAGTGGCATATATAACCCAACATTAGTTGCTGCGCCCTTGGAAACCAGACAAATGCGACAAGTCTCAACATAGTAGTAAAATTCACGCCTCATAGTAAGCCAAAAATAAGTGTTGGCGATTAAAGCCAAAGTTTTGTCACGACCCATGTGCCCTTCGTTATGTAACTCTGCAATGATTTTCAATCTCAAACTTAAGTCAGGAACACATAACTGATTACTATTGAAAAGGAATCCGTCATGTAAATGATAATCTGAGCGAAACCCTACAACAACGTCTTCTAATATAGGAGCAAAGAAAGGATCAGAAGCATATAACTCTCGAAATTTGTCAAATCCAAGAACTTGATTATGCATCTGTGTCAATAAAGAAGTTCGTTGACTAAGTGCATCTGCTACCCGGTTGGATTCGCCAGAGGTATGGTTCACCACAAAAGTAAATTATTGAAGGAATGTTGTCCACGTGGCATGTCTATGAGAGAGCTTGTCTTGACTATTGAGATACTTTAACGCGGCATGGTCAATGTATAAAACAAAGTCTTTATGAATTAGATAATGTCACCAATGTTTTAACGCTTGGACTGTTGCGTAAAATTCCATGTCATAAGTGTTGTAGTGTGCCTTTGCTCCGTTCAGCTTCTCACTGAAATAAGCTATAGGCTTACCCTATTGGCTAAGAACAGCTCCAATGCCTACCTTAGAAACATCACAATGTACCTCAAAAGTGAGCGAAAAATCTGGTAGGGCAAGTACTAGGGCAGTAATAAACTTTTCTTTGATAATCTTGAATGCCTTAGTAGCTGTCTCTGTCCAAGAGAATTGTCCTCCTTTCATGCAATCTGTGATTGGTGCCATAATAGTACTGAAATGAGGAATGAATCGCCTGTAAAAAAAGGCTAATCCATGGAAACTTCTGGTGGTGGATAAAGTAGATGGCTTAGGCCAATCTCGAATAGTATTAACTTTTGATTGATCAACAGATATACCATCCTTCGACACCACATATCCCAAGAATAATACTTTCTTTGTCAAGAAAATACACTTATTTACTGTTGTGTGTTGTGCAAATTTTAATGTACTCGCAAGCGCACGAATCTATTGTAGTATAGATCAATGGTGACGAGTGTCGATCCCACGAGGAGGTGGATTTTAATTGTGTGTAGAATTAATTTTGTAAATGGGTGATTGGATTTGTGGTGGAAATGGTTTGGAATATGCTAAAACTTAAATTAAAATGGCGAGAATAAATTCTAAAATTGAAATTGCAATTGCGATAATAAATTGAAGATAATTCTATTGAAATGACGTACTTGGGTATTCGGATCCGTATCAACATGCATCATGGGCTAAATAATCCGTAGTAATGCCAATTAAATCATGAGGGGGGAATCCACACCTCATGAACCACGCTCTAATCAATATGGTGCTAAGGGCTTATCGTGCCAAATAATAATAACCTTATACTAGAGGACCGGTGAAACCAAGGCAGTACTAGACAAGATTAGTATTATTTGTCGACGAGAAGTCAAAATATCCACAAAAACTAGAGGGGAAGAGAAAATAAATTTACCAAATAAAGCCCATGACACATGTTGAGACTTCACCTTCAACCCAAGCTTGAAAGAAAATTAGCCACTCATAATTGAACTAGGGGCAAAATGAGAATTTATTAAAATACGAAGAAAATACAAGATGAAGAGGGAATTACAGAAAATGGAGTCCAAAAATAGATTCAGAGGTATCAAATTAGGGGGGGGAGGCCCCCTTTTTATAGATACATGGAGTAAATCATGGCCATCGGATTAAAAACAGTTTGGACACTCAGGATTGCGCCACGTCATCAGTCAACAGTCCACGATTTGACCACGCGTATGAACAGTAACACGGTTTGACTCAGATGAACAGTAACGCGGTTTGACTCGGATGAACAGTAACGCGGTTTGGTTGAAAATAATCCTGTGTGATGCATGTACCGTACGCTAGATTTTTCATCCACTGATATGCTGCCACGTCACCATCAACAGTACATAAGAATTTTAGCCCAACAGGATCGTGACACCTCATCAGTCAAAGCCACATCATCGGTCAATGCCACGTCATCGATCCGTCTATGTGAATAGTGTTGTGAACAGTAACGTAGTTAGTACTGTACACGTGAATAGTACCGTACATCTGAATAGTGCAATTTTTCCTTTTATGCTCCTCCTAAGGTTTTCGACCGTCCTGAGTTCAAAAGTGATGTCCGTTTTGCCGTCTGATCTCTCCTTTATTGTGAAATGACTATAATGCCCCTAAAATACATAAAATACTTAATTAAAATAAAACACATGTAATTAAATCACAAGAAGGTTAAATACATAAAAGTAAGGGTTGTTAGTAAGACTTGAAATGTAAAATGACGGTTTTCTCCTTTATAAATATGCATTTTCTAACACTCAACACACCCCCCAACCAGCTTATTGCTAGTCCCTAGCAAATAAAGCGAAAACAAAATTCAAATTCAAAATATTTTTTTTTAATAGAAACACTCGTATTTATTCCGTCAGATTAATGATAGCAATCAAATAAAAGTATAAGCATTATCTCCAGTCTAAAGCAACATCACAACCACATCAACCATCCACATGAATCAGTCCAGTAGACTTTGTCATAGCTACTTTCAAGAATGACATGTCAAACCCCAAAATCTCACTGGAAGTAGTGACACTCTCACAAAAAAATTAAAACCAATAAAAATAGTCACTCCAATGAATGGTAATTGAGAGAGAAAATAATAAAGAAGTGATATCACATGCTCTCACCAAGATGAAATAAATATGCCCTCAGCTTATAAATAATACGAACTCAAGTCAAACAAAAATGCTAGTCAACCCACTTTATTTATCTTTTTTTTTTATTATGCATCACTACATCTTTTTAGCCCATATAACTAGCTTCTACTTCAAACTATAGTTCCCTAAAATCAAGAAGGACTTTTATTAGGACGAAACGTAGGCTAGGGACATGGCTAACAAAGAAGGAAAATAAGAAAAACAAAGTGTATGTTTGAGAAAAATGCAGATATTTTTTTTTTTTGGAAGTTGTAAGATGGATTTCACCTATTATTTTTATTTTTTGTTCTTTTGCAACAACAACTTTTGTTTTTTTATTTTTTTGGCATAACTTTACTGAACAACATAATTATTTACATTTTCTCAAACATAAATAGGTGATGGAACTTATAAGACATTGGGTAATACTCCAAATCGGAGTGGGTCAAGATGATAAGTTGACAAAGAAAAAGGTTTTTTTTTTTTAAAAGGCTCAAAAGGGTTAACTATGGATATTTGATAAAAGAGATAGCTAGAAAGGCTCAAACGGATCAAAGATAGCCTTTCCATCGTCTTTTAGGGCTCTAAATAATCTTCCATATCTACTAGTTAGATGGGCCTCCAAATGTAGCAACACACTCTTTTTTCTTTTTTTTTATTTTACAATTTTTTAAGGGTTAACTCAAAAGCAATTTAGAGATCGTGTGTAAAATAATAAACTGCTAAGCTGTATAAAGAGTGGGCAAAAGGGTTATTCTCCAAGAAAAATAATAGGCTCAAAAACTCACTTGGTACTTATTATGACATGTTCATTCCTTCAAGCAACTCACATTTGTCTCCGACATCAACATGTAAAGTAGCAAACATAGCGTAACATCACTTAAGACCAAAGATAATACAAATACTAAAATTTGAAATTAATCATGTCATCCAATGTTAAAACAAATCACACAATTTTTTTTTAAACAACATTCTACCCCCCAACCTATTCTAAACATGAAAGGAAAATATGCATGCAGAAATGTGAAAATGATGCATAAAAACTAATTAGAAAAGTTACACGTAAAATGATAAAAAACGAAAATGATTTTTTTTTTAAGAAGATGTGTTTCTAGAGGAACTACACTCCATATTCAGCCATCTTCGACTCAAAAGTTGGAAAATGTATATTTATAGAGGAGAAATTAAAAAGAAGAAAAATAAACATAAACACATAATAAAGAAAAAGAAAATGCCTGAATTTTTTTTTAATTTTTTTTTAAAACGATGAAGATGCGTTTCTAGAGTCACTACACTCCATATTCAGCCATCTTCAACACAAAAAGTTAGCAACAGTTAGTTTCTACAACAAAAAATTAGTAAAAACTTAACCAAAATTCCACAATTGTCGATTATTCCCTCCCCCCAACCAGAACGAAACATTGTCCTCAATGTTTGAAATGAAATAAGT
The DNA here is from genome assembly GCF_000493195.1 of Citrus x clementina. Taxonomy (NCBI): domain Eukaryota; kingdom Viridiplantae; phylum Streptophyta; class Magnoliopsida; order Sapindales; family Rutaceae; genus Citrus; species Citrus x clementina. Next base: position 8,066,963 of record NW_006262201.1, read on the forward strand.
AGAGTTTAGAAGACATCACCTGGGTGGTGCAACACAGAAAACAATATTTACAAGCGGAGAGTTAAATCTAATTTGTACTTCTTACTGCGGCTACTGTTACCATCATTATGTGGATGCTCCAACACAAAGGTCCAGGGGTCTGGCTCCGGTTTATAAGCTTGTAACAGATCAAGTAGCTCATTAGCAGTGTGAGCACAAATAAAAAGTTTTTTCACATTAGAAGGAATGAAATAGTTTTTTATTGCATGGTTAAGAAATGCGATAAAGGCATCATAAAAGTTATTGACATTTAACAAACCGATGGGTTTCTGGTGGATGTGCAGATGGGCCCAAGATGCTAGTGTCATAAGTGCCTCTAGTGTTGCAAGATCTCCTGGAAGGAAAATAAAAGCATCAGCATGATTAAGCATTTCAGTTATTCTTTCTTGCATACCTGAGACGACTAACTCTTCTCCAGTTGATGAGTTAGACGAACTGCCCAATGGTTTTAGGACTCTTGGGATGATGCCTAACACTTGACTTCCTCTGATAAAAGCTGCTTCTGAGACCATTTTTGATAACCCTCGGTTACCTCCTCCATACACCAAGTGTAATTTTCTCACTGCTATGCTTCGACCAAGATCTATGGCTGCCTCCACGAACTCTTTATGTTTGCCATAGGTAAATCCAGAAAGCACACAAATGTTCTTGAATTGTCTATTGTGAGTAGCTGCCATTGTGATACTTCTCAAAAACAATTTGTGAGTGCTTAAAAAAAAGTTATATTTAAAAATCTTGGTGACAGTGGGTCACAACTGTGTATGAGGTGGTATGTCAGTGTCAAATAACGCGTAAAGCACATGGCTCGTGAGTCAAAAAGGGAATAGTAAAAAGGAAAAAGCAAACAGTAATAAAATTATTAAAGACAATAATGCAAACAATAAAACAACAGTGAAATAAAATAACAGTGAAGTAAAAGGATATTTACAGGTAGTTGCGACTGTGGCTCACATCTTCCTTTGGTTTTACGTCCAGAAACGGCTTGAACGCCCTCTATGGGTCGAGGATAGGCTTCCTATCCAGTTTTCTTATAAACTGGCAAACAGGGTCGTTTATAGTCAGATTCCCGAGACTATATCGTGCATGCTCTTTCTGGAATAATGGCCATAACTGGAGAACCGCTCCTTGCACATATCCACTGGGATGCGTTTCAAGAGACAAAAGGATATCATCCAATGACTCCTTATTCAAGCCATCCCTAATGAATTGAATCTTATCTTCCCTGTTATCAGACATCATTCCTAAAGAACATGGGTTTTTATTGCAACTCATTCTGGCACACTTATGACAAGCAACAGAAATTCTTCGAGCTCGTCGTTTTCTTGCATAATTTCCTTTACCACAACCAGGCATGTATGCAATAAATTTTGGAGGTAACTCACCTGCCGATCGTACATTAGCCTCGATTAACCAACGGATGTCAGCAGGTATGTTATTCCTCATGAGTAATCGCATGCGTTCGGACCGAGCTTTATAGATCGTAAGGAGGGCATTCTGAGGAAGTGAAGGGAATCGCTTGTGAAGTTTTGCTAGAATCTCATTTCTATCCATACCTTCACCTCAGAATATCAGTTATTATGGGAAACTGAAGTAACCAACTTGATTGTCACGGAGTACCGTTATCCGCCACTTCACCGGGGTAACAAACTAAAGCACACAAACAGAAAAACAAATTAAAACACACAAAGAAAATTAAAATCGTCCTCTTATTGAATTTACCTCAAGCTCCAACTGGATGTCGTAAACACTTCTCTCAATGTCTCTGAGTTGGCTTTCTAAACCCTTAACATAGGCTACTAACTCTGGTGGTTGTAGAGCCCAAATGCGATGTGTTTTACAAAATTGAATCTGCCTTTTGAGATGAGTTTTGACACGTTGAAGTGGTTTAAGAATGTTCAGGAGGAACGGTCTAAGTAAGATACTCATGATTAAAAACGATAAAAGAAAACTTAATAGTTAAACAAACACACTTATGCAAAAATAATTTCAATTAGCAGAAGAATAATATAAAGAAAGAAAAAAAAATCAAATCAACGAAAAGAAAAAAAAAATCAATTCAAATCTGGTGGGTCACTCAAATTTATTTCGGTGTCTTCTCCATGTGGTTGGTATTCTAGATATGGCTTTAATCTTTGACCATTAACTTTAAACGTGACACCGTTCTTTGGGTCCTTAATTTCAATTGCCCCATGTGTAAAAACAGTATGAACAATAAATGGGCCAGACCAACGAGAGCGTAACTTACCTGGGAATAGGTGCAAGCAAGAATTGAATAAAAGCACTTTCTGACCTGGAGTGAATGATTTTCTCATAATTTGCTTATCATGGAAGACTTTCATTCGTTGCTTGTAAAACTTGGCATTTTTGTATGCATCATTGCGAATTTCTTCAAGTTCTGCCAGCTGTAATCTTCTTTCTGAGCTGGCTTGCTGCATTTCAAAATTGAATTTCTTGATGGCCCAATATGCATGATGCTCGAGTTCCACAGGTAGGTGGCAAGCTTTTCCATACACTAGCCTGTAAGGTGACATCCCAATCGGGGTCTTGAAAGCCGTTCTATATGCCCATAAGGCATCATCAAGTTTTAATGACCAATCTTTTCTGTCCGGCCTCACCGTCTTTTCTAATATGTGCTTTATTTCTCGATTGGAGATCTCAACTTGGCCACTAGTTTGCGGATGATACGGGGTCGCCACCTTGTGTGTGATTGAATACTTTGTCAAAAGAGCTTTGAATGCTTTGTTACAAAAGTGGGCACCACCATCACTGATTATCGCTGGAGGGAATCCAAAGCGTGAAACAATATTGCTTTTCAAAAATCCTATCACCACCTTGTGATCATTGGTTCTACATGGAATTGCTTCTACCCATTTCGATACGTAGTCAACACCAACCAATATGTATTGATGGCCAAAAGAATGGGGAAAGGGTCCTATAAAGTCGATACCCCATACGTCAAAAATCTCAACCACTAAAATTGGATTTAGTGGCATCATGTTCCTTCGTGTAATGCTCCCCATTCGTTGACACCTATCACATGAAGAACAGAAAGTGTAAGCATCTCAAAATATAGTTGGCCAATAGAAACCACATTGTAAAATTTTAGTCACTGTTTTCTTAGTACTGAAATGGCTTCCACAAACTTGTTCATGGCAGAATGAAAGAATATTCTGAATTTTATTTTCTGGGACACATCGTCTAACAATTTGGTCTGCCCAATACTTGAACAAATACGGGTCATCCCAAAAGAAATTCTTTATTTCTGCAAAGAATTTAGCCTTGTCTTGCTTGGTCCAATACTCTGGAAGTTTACCTGTAACAAGATAATTAACTATATCAGCATACCAAGGTAATACTTCCACATTCATCAATTGTTCATCTGGGAATGACTCATTTAATGGTAATGGCTCTGTAATTGTGTCAAAATAGAGACGAGAGAGGTGGTCCGCCACAACATTTTCTGTCCCTTTCTTATCTTTGAATTCCAAGTCAAATTCCTGCAAAAGTAACACCCAACGAATTAGTCTAGCTTTTGCATCTTTCTTTGTGAGAAGATATTTAAGAGCAGCATGATCTGTGAATATAATTATTTTACAACCAATGAGATAAGATCGAAATTTCTCTAATGCAAACACTACTGCTAGCATTTCTTTTTCAGTAGTTGAATAGTTCAACTGTGCATCATTCAATGTCATACTACCATGGGGAATTCGATTAACTCTTTGTCCTAATACTGCTCCTACTGTATAATTAGATGCATCACACGTGAGCTCAAATGGTAAGATCCAGTTTGGGGCCTGAATGATGGGTGATGATGTCAACAACTGCTTTAATTTTTCAAACGCCATGAGACATGAATCATTAAAGATAAAAGGTACATCCTTAGCAAGTAAATTGCATAAGGGTCTAGAAACTTTGCTAAAATCTTTAATGAAACGTCTATAGAAACCAGCATGTCCAAGGAAATATCTTACTTCTCTGACTGTTTTAGGTGGAGGAAGATTAGAAATGAGATCCACATTGGCTTTGTCAATCTCAATACCTTTGCTCGAAATGATGTGACCGAGAACAATACCTTATTTTACCATAAAATGGCACTTCTCCCAATTTAAGACTAAGTTCTTCTCGATACATCTCTGCAGAACTAGCGTTAGATGATGTAAACATTGATCAAACGAGTTACCAAAAACAGAAAAGTCATCCATAAAGACTTCAAGGAATCGTTCAACCATATCAGAAAAAATGCTTAACATGCATCGTTGAAATGTAGCAGGTGCATTACATAATCCAAATGGCATCCTCCTATATGTAAAAGTGCCAAAAGGGCAAGTGAAAGTAGTTTTCTCCTGATCTTTTGGTGCTATGGGAATCTGATTATATCCTGAGTAGCCATCTAGAAAGCAATAAAATTCATGGCATTTGATCAATAAATGGTAAAGGAAAATGGTCTTTACGTGTGACAGAATTCAACTTTCTATAATCAATGCATACACGCCATCTTGTAGTTACTCTAGTTGGTATCAATTCATTATCAGCATTGGTAACTACTGTGACTCCTGACTTTTTGGGGACAACTTGCACAGGACTGACCCATGAACTATCAGAAATTGGGTAAATGATACCTGCGTCTAATAGCTTAAGGACTTCTGTTCTAACAACTTCTTTCATATTAGGATTTAACCGACGTTGCATTTCCCTAGTAGATTTAGCATTTTCATCAAAGTGAATGTAATGCATGCAGTCTACTGGGTTTATACCTTTTATGTCCGCTATGATCCATCCTAATGCTCCTTTGTGCTCTTTTAAAACATCCAACAACTTACCTTTTTGTTCGTCATTTAGGGATGATGAGATGATTACCGGTAGAGTACTTTCTTCTCCCAAAAATGCATATTCCAATGTGTTGGGTAATGGTTTGAGCTCGAGTTTTGGTGGTGATTTTGATGATGGGATGAGTTTCTTCTCTAATGGTGCTAGTTGTTCAACTCTTGACTTCCATTTATTAGTGTCCATGGATGGTGCTGAATCAAGTAGAGCGTTGACCTCTTCGACCGATCTGTCAATATCAAAATCCAAACCAAAGTGAGTTAAACATGTTTGTAAAGGATCATCACTAAGGTTTGAAATAAATGTGTCATCAACTAATGCTTCAATTAAATCCACATCAACAATTCCATCATCTGCACTGTGAGGTTGTTTGGCAATGTTGAAGATGTTCAGCTCCATAGTCATGTTGCCGAAAGACAACTGCATATTTCCAGTCCTGCATTGAATGTGAGCATCCGCAGTTGCCAAGAAAGGTCGGCCTAGAATAATGGGGATGTGCTTCCTTGAATCTTGTATTGGTTGAGTGTCAATTACAATGAAATCAACAGGAAAATAAAACTTGTCTACCTGGATAAGCACGTCCTCCACAATACCACGAGGTATTTTTGTGGACCGATCTGCAAGTTGTAACACCACTGGAGTTGGGTGTAATTCTCCAAGTCCAAGTTTCAGGAATACAGAGTAAGGCAAAAGATTTACACTAGCTCCTAAATCCAACAAAGCATTCTCAATTGTGTGGTTCCCTATACTACATGAGATAGTGGGGGAGCCTGGGTCTTTGTATTTTAAAGGAATTTTATGTTGGAGTATAGAACTAACGTTTTCTGTTAAAAATGCCTTCTTTTGAACATGCATGTTTCTCTTTTTAGTACAAAGGTCTTTAAGAAACTTGGCATAAGATGGAACTTGTTTAATAGCATCAAGTAAAGGGATGTTAACACTTACTTGTTTGAAGATTTCAAGATCTCACCTGTGGATTTTCCCTTCTTGCCTTTAGCTAACCTCTGGGGGAATGGAGCTTTGGGAACGTATTCTCGTGAGTTGTTTTCGTCTTTCTCCGCCGGTGATGAGTCCTCAACATTCACAGGTACGATTTGATTTTCTTTTGTCACCGGCATCTCCACTTTGTTGTCGACTTCTTTTCTTTTTCGCAAGGTCATGACTGCTTTGACCTCTCCATGCTGCTGTGGTGAACTGGTACTTGCTTCATGTACTCCTTTAGGATTAGGCACTGGTTGACTTGGAAATTTGCCTTTCTCAACAGTCATTGCCAAAGTCTGAACTGAAGAAGCAAGTTGTCCCACCATCTTCTCGAGGCTTGAAACTGATTGAGCTTGTGAGTTGAAGCCTGCTCTCAACTCATTTCGTAGTCCATCAATGGTGCGGTTCTGTTGCTCAATCGTAGAGTGAGTAACATTCCTGAAATTCTGGAATGCATCCTCCCATGGTCTAGGTTGAGAGTGGTTCTGGTTCTGATTGTATGGTCTAAATGGTGGCTGAGAGGCTTGAGGATTTTGTGGAATTGGTGGAGCTGGAGCTGCTGGTCCGTTTTGTTGGAATCCTTGAGACCATGAAAAATTGGGGTGGTCTCTCCATCCAGGGTTATATGTGTTGGAGTATGGGTTGTAATTCGATGGTTTTCTCATTACACCTATGGCATTGGCTTGATCTGAGTATGAGTTCATGTGGCTCTGTTGATTTAGCAGTAGATAACGATGCTATTTGTCGAGCAAGACCTTCAACCATCTCCTTGACTTCTTTGATTCCCGAAGTTGACTCGCCAATTTGAACCTCATTTACTCCCTTAATTCTTCTAGTATTCCTGATTGATCGACTCCGTTGTTGGGAATTATCCGCTTGTCGCTGGAAGAATTCCCAAATCTCTGATGCACTTTTTGACATTAGCTCTCCTCCACTTGTTGCCATTAGCCATTCTTGCACATTTGGTAGTAATCCCTCCAAAAAGTATTGGCATTGGTGCCATTTCTCGTACCCATGATGTGGACACTTCAAGAGTAGCCCATTAAATCGCTCCCGTGTTTCGAAAAACTGCCCGCCCTCTCTTTAGGTAAACTTCGAGATTTCCCTGCGAATAGCATTGGTTTTATGAACTGGGAAATATTTATTCAAAAATTTTGTAACGATTTGTTCCCATGATGTGATGCTATTAGCAGGCAAAGTATTTAACCATGAACGAGCTCTATCCTTTAAAGAAAATGGGAATAATATGAGTTTAACATCATCGTCTGAAAAATTTTCGTATTTAAAAGTTTGACAAATGGCATGAAAATCATTCAGATGATTATATGGGTCCTCATTTTCTAAGCCATAGAATGTGGGGAGACAATTTAGCACACTAGGTTTTAGTTCAAAACTCCTAGCAGCTACATTTGGGTATCTTATGCATGATGTGCTCAAATTAGCTAAGGGACTAAAATAGTCCTTAAATGGCCTCTCCTGTGGTGCTTGTAAATCCATTCCAAATTTATTTTTAATGTGCTTTTGTGTGCGAAGTGTTTTTTCTAATTCAAGGTCTATAGGTTCAAGATTAGGTAATAATGACCTACGACCATGCATGCAAAACAAATAAAATAAAAATAAAGATGGGAACAAAACAAATAAAAATAAAGAAGAGGGAGAAATTACGATACTAACCTTATTGCGCTATTACAACCTTTCTATAAAAATACACAAAAATAAATACGTGAAATAAATTAACTAAAAATTAAATTAATAAAATAAAAAAAATTACAAAGAAAAATAAATTGAAAATTAAATTACAGAATTTTAAAGAAGAGAAAAAGAAAAGAAATACTAACCTTTAAATGTAGATTCACTTTTTTTTAATAAAAAAATACAAGAAAACAAATAAAAGAAATTATTCACAAAAATTAATTCTATGAATTAAAATTACTTACCTCCCTGGCAACGGCGCCAAAAACTTGTTGTGCAAATTTTAATGTACTCGCAAGCGCACGAATCTATTGTAGTATAGATCAATGGTGACGAGTGTCGATCCCACGAGGAGGTGGATTTTAATTGTGTGTAGAATTAATTTTTTAAATGGGTGATTGGATTTGTGGTGGAAATGGTTTGGAATATGCTAAAACTTAAATTAAAATGGCAAGAATAAATTCTAAAATTGAAATTGCAATTGTGATAATAAATTGAAGATAATTCTATTGAAATGACGTACTTAGGTATTCGGATCCGTATCAACATGCATCATTGGCTAAATAATCCTTATTAATGCCAATTAAATCATGAGGGGGGAATCCATACCTCATGAACCACGCTCTAATCAATATGGTGCTAAGGGCTTATCGTGCCAAATAATAATAACCTTATACTAGAGGGCCGATGAAACCAAGGCGGTACTAGACAAGATTAGTATTATTTGTCGACGAGAAGTCAAAACATCCACAAAAACTAGAGGGGAAGAGAAAATAAATTTACCAAATAAAGCTCATGACACATGTTGAGACTTCACCTTCAACCCAAGCTTGAAAGAAAATTAGCCACTCATAATTGAACTAGGGGCAAAATGAGAATTTATTAAAATACAAAGAAAATACAAGATGGAGAGGGAATTACAGAAAATGGAGTCCAAAAATGGATTCAGAGGTATCAAATTAGGGGGGGAGGCCCCCTTTTTATAGATACATGGAGTAAATCATGGCCATCGGATTAAAAATAGTTTGGACACTCAGGATTACGCCACGTCATCAGTCAACAGTCCACGGTTTGACCACGCGGATGAACAGTAACACGGTTTGACTCGGATGAATAGTAACGCGGTTTGACTTGGATGAACAGTAATGCGGTTTGGTTGAAAATAATCCTGTGTGATGCATGTACCGTACGCGAGATTTGTCATCCACTTATATACTGCCACGTCACCATCAACAATACATAAGAATTTTAGCCCAACAGGATCGTGACATCTCATCAGTCAATGCCACATCGTCGGTCAATGCCACGTCATCGATCCGTCTATGTGAACAGTGTTGTGAACAGTAACGTAGTTAGTACCGTACACATGAATAGTACCGTACATCTGAATAGTGCAATTTTTCCTTTTATGCTCCTCCTAAGGTTTTCGACCGTCCTGAGTTCAAAAGTGTTGTCTGTTTTGCCGTCTGATCTCTCCTTTATTGTGAAATGACTATAATGCCCCTAAAATACATAAAATACTTAATTAAAATAAAACACATGTAATTAAATCACAAGAAGGTTAAATACATAAAAGTAAGGGTTGTTAGTAAGACTTGAAATGTAAAATGACGGTTTTCTCCTTTATAAATATGCATTTTCTAACACTCAACATTGTGTATAAACTTGCTGCTCCTAAGGATGAAAGCACTTCTCTCAAATGTTGTAGATGTAACTCGTGACTGGTGCTATATATAAGTATATCATCGAAGTAAACAACCACAAACTTTCCAATAAAAGGGCGAAGAACTTGATTCATAACTCGCATAAAAGTACTCGGAGCATTGGATAATCTAAACGACATTACCAACCACCCGTATAACCCTTCGCAAATTTTAAAAGTTATTTTTCATTCATCTCCAGGCTGTATTCGAATCTGATGATAACCACTTTTCAAATCAAGTTTGGTAAAAATTACTACTCCACTGAGTTGATCTAACAAATCATCTAGTCGAGGGATTGGAAAACGATATCGAACGGTAATTTTATTAATAGCTCGACTGTCCACGCACATCCTCCAAGAACCATCTTTCTTTGGAGTCAATAAAGCAGAGACTGCACATGGACTAAGACTTTCACAGATAAATCCCTTTTCTAGTAACTCTTCCACTTGGCGCCTTAATTCCTCATGCTCTGTAGGACTCATATGATAATGAGGTTGATTTGGTAATGTAGAACCTGGTACCAAATCAATTTGGTGTTGTATATCCCGAAGAGGTGGTAAACCCTGTGGTAGCTCATTGGGGAACAAATCTTGAAATTCCTCTAGAATAGGTGTCACAGCTTCAGGAATCTTTGAATTACCATTACTCTTTTTCCCACTAAAATGTAGACTCTTTTTGTCACTGCTACAACATCTATAAATTGCTTCTTTCCTAACAAATAATTACTCAAGTCTTGTTGGAGAGTAAACTCCTTGTTAAGTAGGAGAACGATCTTGGTGTTGTTAAACATAAAGCTGTAGGTGTTTCTTTCCCCATCATGCACTACGTTTCGATCATATTGCCAAGGTCTACCCAGTAATAAATGACAAGCATCCAAAGCCACAATATCACCCCAAATTTTGTCTTTATAAATTGAACCAATGGATAAGGAAACTAAGCAACGTTTCGATACTATCACTTGATTTCCTTTCTTCAGCCATGTGAGCTTGTATGGAGTTTAATGAGGTTCTGTCTTTAAATTTAGCTTTGTTACAGCTTCTTCCGAAATGACATTCTCGCAACTGCCTAAGTCTATAACCATACGACATACTTTACCCCCAATTGTACAAGTAGTCTGAAAAATATTTTGTCGTAGTCACTTGTCTTTGTCTTGACTTTTAGGAGTGAAGCATGCGCGGTTCATGATCAACATTGGTCCGCTATCGCCATGTTCTTCAACAGATTGAGCACTACCACTACTATCAAAAGTTGGCTCTTCAGCGAACTCTTCAATTTCTTCCTCCTGGTAGTCTTCACTTTCCTCTATGCCTACGAATAAGCCTTTACCATATTTTCCTCCCTTTTTACATTCTGTCATTCGATGCCTATTTTCTTCGCAGTTAAAACAGCGTAATCCCGAACCCGAGGATTGGGTTTTGCTACTTTGACCGATTTCACTAGGTTTACTAGTTTTATTTGGAGGATTTGGAGGAGTGAAATTATGGAATTGGGAAGTCGAGTTTGAATTATCACGAACAACACTTCGAGCACCCTAAAAGCTTGAGTCATTAGTACATTGACTAAATTGCTTCTCCAACTGCAAGGCTTGTTGGTGTGCCTCTGAAACAGAGTATGCGTCAAGTAAATTTAATTGGTCTTGAAATTGAGATCGTAGGCCTCCAATGTAGCGGGAAACCTATTGTTCTTCTATCTCTGTCAAGTCATTGCGTGCCACCAACCAATGGAATTCTATGGTGTAATCATCCACTGATCGATTACCTTGGTTTAAATTCTGTAGCTGTTGGTATAACAGTTTGGCGTAAATATGAGGCAAGAATGCTCCACGCAAGTGCTTCTTCAACTTTTCTTAAGAATCAATCTTTTTTTTTGCCTTGCCTAATCCTTGTAAGCTTAGTTTATTGCCACCAAGCTGCTGCTCTTCCACGAAGTCAAGTTGCAGCAAGCAAAAATAGTTTATTTTCAGGCACGTCCTTATATTCGAAAACGTCCTCGATGGCATTAATCTAATCCAATAATTCTTCAGGTCGACCACTTCCTTGGAATTCAGGAATGTCAATTCTCAATCCAGATTCCTATCTTCTGTTATCAGTATACTCAGTTCTAGGTTGATGCCTAGAAAATGGGTTAGCAAAACTTTCACTTGATTTGTCTTCACGTTCTGGAGTACGATGGCATTCGTCAAGTAACTCTGCCATTCATGCCATTTGTGCAGCTAACATATCAATTCTGGTTATCATGCTAGCCAGGGCTTCATCTTTAGAAACATCTTCTTGATTGTAAGTTGCAACATGAGCATCACGAGCTTTTCTTGGAGGCATTTTCCAAATTTGGGTTTAAAAAGGTAGTGGGTATAAACTGAAAGTAAATAAAAATTTAGGCCGAAACTATAATTAAGTAAAAGTTTTAGATTTCCGATGATGGTGGCTGGAAATCGAGCAAGGATGGGTGGATATGAAAGATTTTGGGTTGGTGAGTATGGTGGTGGTGGTGATTTGTCAAAAAAGTTGGTGTTTTGGCCAGAATTTAGAGATAAAGGCAGCGGTTTTGTTGTTGGCTTGATTTCCGGCGATCGGCGCGTTGATCGGTGGTGTTAACCAACTAGGAAGGTTGAACTTGGGGAGAGGAGTTGATGTGTGGTGGTTGTGCTGGCCAAAACGAGGCGGAAATTGGTGAACGACGGCACAGTTGGTGCGGCTATTTTGTTTGTTTTTTCGGCGATCTGTGGCTAATCGACGGTGTCCGATGCTTGGGGTTTGATGGCCAGCTTGCTCTGCCTCCGATAATGGTGGTTGATTGTCTTAACGGCCAAGGAAAACCATCGACGGCAGTTGTGAAAGGGTGGCTAACGCGGCTATCGTTTCTGCCGACTCTTTTTCCTTTTTTTCAGATTTTTTTTTAAACCTAAACGGGAAAATTTAAAAAGGAGAGAAAAAAAAAGGTTTGGTGGTAGATGGGGTTGAGATGGGTTTACCAAGTTTTCGACTATGATATCAAGCTGATGCAGTGGAAGCTTAAAGTTCAAAATATTTCGTTGATTCTAGAGAATTCCGGAATAAAAGAACAACTAAACTCACGTTGATTCAAAAGAATGCCGTGAATTTAGGGGTTAAGACTCATTGATTCCGCAGAATACCGAGAATTAACTAAACTCAAATACTCACAAAGAGATTTGAAAATTAAAACTATTATTGAAATCGATCATGCCTTCAAAGGCTACAAGAGGAAGTTATTTATAATAGCAGTAATTATCCTAAATCACTAAGGGAAAACAAAATTCTAAATTGAAAAGGAAACAAAATTCTAAATTGAAAAGGAAACAAAATTCTAAAATGGAAAGGAAATTAAAAGTCCTTAATTAATTAGGAAACATATCCTAGTATAAATTCCTATTCTACATCACATACCTCAAGCAATCAAACAAATTCAGATAGTACTTACCTAATACAAGATATTGGAGATTAAATCCAAGAGTAACGGAATGCAGATAGTACCTGCTTTGAAGAAAATGCCAGTGACGTCATTCGAAGGTAAGGGTCCCAGTAAACAATAGGATCCACTTTCTGATTCAGCACAACATTTCCACATTTCCAATCAAGGGAGATTGATAAATGTTGGATGATGTTAAGACCAAAATCAGTTTTAAATGATTTGTCATCCAAGATGGTACAACACGCAAGAAAATGGCCAGTGAGTGTGTGATCATATCTCTTCCTCCAACGAGGATATTATTATATATACATATATATGCACACTATATAAAGCTACTCATCATACATTCATCCATTAATATTTTTTATTTTAATCATCTGCACAAATTAAAGAGAAATGATCAGGCTATCCTCGACCTCAAGCATGCACCAATAGCATTACAAATAATTAAACTTTTCTCCAATCAAGTTTCTTAACTAGATAATAGGAATGATAATTAGTAATAATAAGAGATTAATTAGAAACTTCAAAGAAATACAACATGTGCATAAGATTTAATTCCTCAATTCATGTTTTTCTAATAATTTCAAGATAACTAGCTTATTTATTTATCAACACAAGATGAAGTCATTTTAACTATATGTATCTACTTTTACAAGGTAGGTAGGAGTACTAGAACTATTGTTTATGAAATTTTAATTATAAATAAATACTTGTGCATGCATGTGATCATTATATATATATATGCACACACACACAAATTACAAGATTGATTGATCGGGCTGATGGATATATCTATGTATGCATGCATTTATTCCTTACTTTTTTTCTTTAAATTAAATTGTAATTCTGAAAAAAGAAAAAGAATACTCACAGCAACACGCATTTACTCCTTAGTTTTGGAGGATATGTCCTTCTCCTTCCTCTGTCCTCCAAGAATACGAGAAATCTGTAAACCTTTATGCACTAAATGCTTAGTTGAACAACATTCTTGTTTGAAATTCTAAAACAAATGGGAACCGCGCCAAGAATGCAACAGGGGTGAATAGAAGCAATGCTATCACTATTCCATACCCATGAGCAAGTGTCCTAACTGATCCCCAAATTCCACCATGTTGTATCACTAGCTTACAAGCTTGTATGATCTATATATAGTTCCACACATCCATAAAAAGGATTACTTATTAGAAAAGCCCCAATGATAAACAAGCCTGGCCAATATCCCAACACCCACCACGATTAAATTGGCAAGGATCTTTATAGCCTAAATCAAATTTAACGATAAAACAATAATAATTGAATTCCAAAAAAAATCAAATAAATATTTAAAATTTCAAAAATAAATAAACATAAAATACCAATCAAGTAGATCCAAATTTAACAAGAGCACACCTAGGATTTTCAAATTTTACATGTATAGGGTTCAAATTTGATTAGAACACATCTAGGGTGTTCAAGATTTAGGTGTCTAGGGTTTGAATTTGACAAGAACACATCTAGGTTTCTCAAGTTTTACATATCTAGGGTTCGAGTTTGACAATAACATTAAAATTGAAATGGAACACAACACTAGAAACATTATTTACTTGTATTATTCAAATGATTGCTGCAGTGGGTGAGTAAAGGTTCTCAGTTAGGGTATTGAAATTCAATAGTGGCGGCACATGCTTTTGATAGGTACTCCGTGTAGTTCTCGGTGAGGGCCTAAATCAACGGTGAAATACAAGAGAATGTCGGTGACGGTTCAGTGCCTATGGAAGGATTTTGGGCGAAGAGGGCTTTGTGAGCATAAGATTGATGAGAGTGACTAAGCGAGAGATTGATAAGATTGATGAGAGTAAGAGTGCCAATACTCACTGAGAAAACAAAATACGATGAGTGATAACTAAAGAGGGTTTCGTTTTTATTTAGTAATCTAAACAGTGTCGTTTCTTGTTTAAAGAGAAACTTTTAATTCAAATGGTATCGTTTATTCTTTATTTATCTTTTTCATTCATTTTAAAGTTTTCAATCAACCCTGCAAAATAAACTCAAAATAAAATTAATGTTTGAACCAAAATTATATCACAAACTTGTCATTACTTCTTGATAGTCAAATAATTTATCACTAGTCTATCATAGGTGCTTGATAGATGAAATTTATATCATAAATATGTCATAAATGCATGACAAAAAAATTCTATCATCGATCTATCGTTGTAGCTCTCAAAACAAAAAATTGTCACACAGAGGACTGTCATAATAGGTCTTTTTTCTTGTAGTGGTTGGTGCCTTATGTGTGGTCCCCCGCCCCTCCCCAAAAGGATTTTGCATTAATACAGTGAAATTAGTTAGTAATATAATGTAGGCCACACCTGTTTAAGATATAATATTTAAGCGTCCATCGAAAAACCTCAGTTAGAGCTGTTGTGGATGCACGGGTTAAGCAATTACCAATATTCTGGTGACTGCGACTTCTGAAGAAATATAAATATGATGATAAATAAATGCAAAGAAAATAGGACACAATAATTTACGTGGTTCGGTGTAATGCCTATGTCCACGAGCAAAAACTCTCAAAACCCAATACCCAATACACCTAAATGGATCCCTTTCGCACCTAAGGAAATCCTTTTTCTAAACCTCACTTGGAATGAACTTAGATCTCACAAATTTTGGATGGGTTACAAATGCATTCTGCTTCTCTATTTATGGCCAAAGCTTACAATATGAATGCATGCAAAAAAATCTTGGCCATTTTTCAATTTTAATGGCTTCGATGCTGACTTTGTGAAGAGTAAGAAATTACATGCTAGCACATGCAATTGCAGTCAAATAGTTGCCAGCCATATGCATATGCTCAATAAAAGGTTGGCTTCAATGCTTACTTTTCAACAATTCTCCATATCAGCAAAACTTTATCCAAATCTAAGCCGAATACTAAACTCCCAGTACATCAAATCATCCTCCAATCTCTGCCTTCCCCATTCTTTTAAACTTGCAGGATATTAATCAAATTTAGATAATGCTAAAACATGATTGTCAACACCACCTTGGCCAACATATTCGCGAGATTCTCTATAATCTTGATTTTTTGTAAAAGAATCTTTCCTTCATCAATAATTTCATGTACAAAGTGAAATCGTACGTCATTATATCTTGTACATGCAAGATAAACTTGGTTCTTTGTTAAATGAATAGTACTTTGATTGTCACAATGCACATTAATGTGCTCCTGTACTAATCCCAAGTTTCCAAGTAAGTCTTGTAACCAAATAACCCTTATAACAACCTCTGTAATTGCCATGTACTCGACCTCTGTGGGCGACAATGCAATTATAGACTATAATGTATACTTCTAATTGATTGACCCTCTAGCAAAAGTAAATATATATCTGATAGTTGACTGTTATTTGTCCAAATCACCAGCATAATCAAAATCAACGTACCCAATTACACCTTGACCAAGTGTAGCATCTTACTCAAATAGTAAACCAACATCTATGGTCTTCTGATTGTATCGTAGAATACATTTCACAGCTTGCCAATGTCTTTTACCAGGATTATGCACATTCCAGCTCACCATACCAACTGCATGTGAAATGTTAGGCCTTGTACACACCATTGCATACATCAAGCTACCCATTGCATTTGAGTATGGAACTTGTAACATGTATTCTCGTTCCGCATTTGTCGAAGGAGATAGTTGTGCAAAAAGTTTGAAATGAGAAGCCAACGTAATACTCACAGGTTTTATCTACTTAGTCATGCCAAATTGTTGTAGTATCTTCTTCAAGTATTGCTTCTGAGACAAGCTGACTTTGCCACGAGCTTTATCTCTGCATATCTCCATGCCAAGAATCTTCTTAGCTTCACTCAGATCTTTCATCTCAAATTCTTGATTGAGTTGAGTCTTCAACTTCTCAATCACATCTTTGCTCTTCGATGCTATTAGCATATCATCAACATACAAGAGGAAATATATGAATGATGCCTCTTGTAGCTTGCGAAACTACACACAATAATCAAAGTTATTTCCTGTGTACCTTTACCCTTTCATAAACCGATCAAGTTGCTTATACCACTGCCTCGGAGATTGTTTCAATCCATAAAACGACTTTATCAATTCACAAACCCAATTTTATTTTCTAGCAACTTTGAATCCATTTGGCTGAGTCATGTAGATTTCTTCTTCCAAATTACCATGTAAAATTTTAGTTTTTACATCAAGTGGAACTAGTTCAAGATCAAATTGCAAAACCATGGCTAGCAAAATTTGAATAGATGAATGTTTCACAACCGGAGAAAATACCCCATTGTAGTATATTCCAACCTTCTAAGCATAAACCTTCACTACTAATCTAGCCTTGTATTGAATTTCATTTTTGTAAGAAAATACTTCCTTCTTTGCATATACTCATTTGCACCCAATTGCCTTCATTTCCTTGGGCAGCGTAACCAACTCCTAAGTTCCATTGCTAGCTTCTACTGTATACTTTCAGGGCTACTTATTACTTCTCTATAAGTGGAAGGAGCATCATTATCTACAATTGGAAATGCATAGGCCACCATATCCACAAAACGAGCAAGCTTACGAATCTCTCTTCATGACCTTTTATATGCAATTGAATCCTGTTGTTGTGAAGGTTTCTGGGTTATAACCTCTTCTTCATCTTCAGTCAATGGAGAATCCCTATTTGTCTCGTCGACACCCGCTGGATCAACTTTATTCTTTTTAAACTCCACATGTTGCAAAGTTCTATTGGTCTTGTCATTCTCTTGAGGATCTTTTTATTTTAACATGGTTCACTACAAGAAAACTAGCAATAGATGACAGACAATTTATGACGGATTTGACTTTTATCATTATAGTATGACTGAATCATGATAGAATTTTGGTTTGTCATGAATTGATGATTGTTTTGTGATAGAATTATTGTCTATCAAGAATTTATGATAGAATTCTGATTGAAATTTGTTCTATCAAGAAATTAGGATAGAAATATTAATTTGACCGTATTTGACTAAAATTTTAGTGTGATATTTTATTAAAAGAAAAAGAAAATAGTGTGTTATAATTTTATTAATAATCTAAATGATGTAAAAAATTAAATGAAGGAATTGAAACAGTGAGTTTAAAAAAAATACTACAAAATATTCTAAGTTAAAAATCCTCACTCAACACATTCATCACTCCCTCTCTCAACCTAAGAAATTGAAACCCTAGAAGCTCAAACCCTCCTCACTCACGATCAAACAAAAGTCCTACATTCACAACCAATTAACCCAAGTAAAAGAGTCGACCTTCGAATCCCACCCATAGGCCACAAGTTGACATCCTGCTAGAGGTTCTCTTCGATTCATGAGCATTTGATAGAAAATTACGAAAGAGCCGGTGTTGATTTTTGTGATGAGTAATATGTGGTGGCTGGTGAATCGCGCTGGAAGATAGTGAACGATGATGGAGGTTTCGTCGCTGTTTGGTAGTCGTGTTTGGTGATTCTTGTAGCAAATCGGTGGTATTTATGGTTGGGATTTGATGGGCGAGTCTTTATGGTTCTGATGGTGGTGGAGATTGACATAAAAGATTAAAAACAGTGGCGGCAATGGCTATTGTGTGGTGGCTGGAACAGGAGCTAGAGTTTTAAGCCTAGGTAACATTTCTTCACTTTTTTATTTCCTTTTTATTATGTTTTAGTTTTGAATCAATAATTTTGATTTCATTAGTGTAGCTATATATTCATCTCTGTTTTCAATTTTGTGTTTCATTCTAAAAAAGAAAATAAAAGGATAAAAAATTAATGGAAATATGAGGTTGAAATTAAAGAAAACTATTGAAATTGGAGTTTTCACTGGATATTCTCTTCTTCTTACTGCACTCACAATTCCAGAGGATGGTGGTAAATAGTCCATCATCATATGTGATGTTGTAGAATTGAATTTATTAATTCAGTGATCCAGCAATATGTTATGGCTTTGGTTAAATTGTGTTAACATCTTATTATCATATCATGCACTTGCCTACCAAGTTATTTATGACTGAAAATAAAAAGGCTGAAGTTAATCACAAGATTCACTTCATTGAGTCCGAGGCACTTTCAGTTCTTGATCAACTACTAAAAGATGTAAAGATTTAATACTCTGAAATGTGTACCTTTGTTCCCTCAATTACTCTTCAATTCAATTGACTTTTGTTTTTTAACAAATATCCTTTCCGGAATCTGCTGCAGAGTGAAAATGAAGTCAGTTTTGACTATGCATTGTGGATGTCGACAAGGACAACTATTGTAACTACCATGAGAGGTTGATGAAGTTGTTGAAAGTGGGCGGTATAGCTGTCTATGACAACACACTCTGGGAGGGAACAATTGCAATGCCTAAAGAGCAGGTTCCGGACCATTTTAGAGGCAATAGCAGGCAAGCAATATTGGACCTTAACAGATCACTTGCGGATGATCCTCGTGTCCAACTTTCTCATGTTGCTTTCGATGAGTCAGTGAATATCCAGTATGTATACAAACTGTATTGTGCTAGCTAAAGTTAATGGAAATATGAGGTTGCTACTAAATAATTTGATTTTATAGATAATTAGTTTATAGGCTTGTTGTTATCTCTATAAAATGTATTTATCTAGAAAATATGCATTGAGCCTTAGCAAATTTCATTTTTTCTTCCTCTAAAGAAATACACATTTACATTTTATGTCTTCTTCTCTTTGACCATAGTACAAATTGTAATTAAATCATTACTTGAGCAGCTCGCTGACCTTAGCCTATTGATTTGTCCTCAACATGATGTTGTTTGTTGTGTAATTACTAGACTAAAAAGGAAAGAGATGAAGCATGATCATCACATGTGCAATCTAAAAGACAAATAATGCCTGCAGCATCAATTGCAGTTACATCTTATACTACTCTTAATAGTTGGAAAATAGGTTCTTTATCCCTGTAGTTTTAGGTTTACTTTTGTTTTAGCATCCCTCGTATTTACCTTTTACTTATTTATTATCTCATTCGATATCTTAGCCCTTAAGGATGAGGATTTGGCCCTGCTGGATAGAAAATAGATGCTGGAATTACTTCTACCATTATTACTAAGCTGACATACCGTAATGCAGTTCTTTTACAGAGGCAACTACTCTTTATTAATGTGGACGATTTTGCTCATACAAGTTTCATCTGTGACTTTTACCTTGTTTGATACTGGCATTAGAGTGTTATTAGAAGATGGTATTGGTGCTGGAAGTTTTGTTGGAGTCTTGCTAGAAGTCTTGCTATTGGAATATTTTCATTAATTTTTGAAAGTTTTGTTGGGTAACTTGGCTTGGTGGCTGGAATTTGAATTGCTTTTCTTGGAGTTTAATTGAGATTTAAGTATTGTTTTATATTTTGGAATTTTTTTCTTTTTTATTTGGGATGTTTTATTATGTATTGGCGGTGATGATATTGAATACTAGATGTATTTGTTTTCAAAATTAATTTGTTGGATTGAATGGAGGTTAATTAATATTAATTGCTTTTAGTTTTTTTGACGACATTCATTTTTATTAATTAATTAAATTTGTAATCAAGAATTCACAAATAAATTATAATCATCATATAATTTTTTTTAAAAAATAACTTTATGACGGGGAAATACCCATCATAACATTTGTCATAAAAAAATTTCTACCAAAATTTAATAATAAATTTACAAATGACAGTTATTTCCCGTCATCTATTACATGTTTTCTTGTAGTGGTTGATAACTCTATGAAATGAGAGTTATCATGGCACTATTAGACTTAAATCAATACTACTTAGAGAGTAAATTATGTGTTTCTATTGCATTTTTGTTACATTTTGCATAAATAATCATTTTAATCAATCTTAATAAGTTTTACTCGATTTAAAGTAATTTTTGCTCAAATTGTGTGCATAATTGTAGGTTTCCAGAAGCTTATAATTCATAGAAGGAATACTATGCAATAGGCTTGCAAAAATAAGGAAAGAACACGGCTACAAAAGAGTTGAAACAAATCTGGAACAGTGCAGTTGCTATACATATTGCTGTAGCAACCATTGCTGTAGTAATCCTGGAACAACGACAGAGAAAATTCCACGCGGGATACTTGCAGAATTACGATCTGCAGCCTCCTAATCTGACTTATGCGCGACCTAGGCTTCCGTTTACCCTAATTTTCAACTATAAAAGAAGCACACATCATAAGGAAAAGGGGGGGCCGTCACCCAAGGAGAAAAACACAAAGAAACAAAAGAAAACAAGATTCAAGAGAGGGATTAAGGGCTGCACAAGAGGAGAATTTGCATAAATCAATTGGGAGCTCAATCCTTCTTATTTTTCTCTTGTTTTCTTGTTTTCTATTTATTTATGGGGATGTGTTTTATAGCTGAAACTTTGCTCTTTATTTTTCTTTTACAAACCATGAACTAAATTTATTTGTGGTTGAGTGATAAACAATCTTGATGGTTTATTGACTGAATATATGTGTTGCTGCATTTTTGCTGTAGCAGTTTGTTTTGATAGTATTTTCTTTTATTCATTATTTCGGTTGATCACTCATTTAATGATACAAGTTAGGAGAGAGCCGCAAAAGGGCCTATCTTAGTGGAACGTATCAGAACAATACTTGATCTTAAATTGAGTTTCCCGGATTGAGTTTTACTTGAGTCCCAAAAGGGCCATGCTTGATTTAAGATTAGTGATGAACTAGACATAAAGATTCACCTTGTAGGGTAAATAGAGCCTAAGCGTGTAATGCTATATCTTATGTTGGCATAGTAACTGATCACTGTTAGGTTGCATAAAAGATATCCAACATGCGACGGCTGAGGATACATAAGAATTCTGCCCAGTGTTGTAGCAAATACTGCAGCAACCGAGCCAACCATTAGAAAATAGTCAAAACCATTAAGAGAGTTTATTCACTCAACTACTCTATATTCTCATTGTTTTTATCCTTGAGTTTGACGTGATAATTTACTTTGTTGTATTTTATTTATTGTGTTTTTATTTTAATTAGTAAATTAGTTTCATCAATTGTTCATCTTAATTTTAACACAAAATCAGCACTGTTAAGATGGCTGTAGCAAATCTGATAACATTAATCCATGTGGAGACGATCTTGTATACTCATCACTTTATTACTTGTTGTGTACACTTACACATTGACACCAATAGCATTAGTATTTATACACCAACAAATTTTTGGCGCTGTTGCCGGGGATTGATTGTTCATTGTGATTTGTGAAATTAGTTTTAACGGTGCTAATTTTTTTTTATTTTATATTAATTTGTTTATTTTGTTGACATAGGTGATCTAGCAACCCTTGCATGCGTAAATATAAATCTGTTGACTTCCAGTTTGATCCAAAAATTGAAAGAACTACGAGGAGATTGAAAAGAGAGCATCGGGAATTACAAGCTGCTGTAGCAATGGATGATTTGCAAGATTTGAGAAACTTGAACCGTAGAGAGGGGATACAACCAATAAATGTACATGAAGGTCTGAATGGACAATGTGTTCAAAGGCAACCAGGGAACAACAACATTATTCACATGGCGAATGATAGAGATAGAGCCATTCGAGACTACGCAGTGTTGACTCCTCAAGCCATACATCCAGGAATAGTTGGACCCGACGTTCAAGCTGACAATTTTGAACTCAAACCCGTGATGTTTCAAATGCTTCAAACAGTGGGGCAATTTAATGGTTTGCCATCCGAAGATCCTCATCTACACCTTAAGTTATTTTTAGAAGTGAGTGATGCTTTCAAGATTGCTGGAGTATCGCAAGAAGCATTGAGACTTAGACTTTTCCCGTTTTCTTTGAGAGATCGAGCAAGAGCATGGTTGAATTCTCTACCACCAGATTCTATCACTACATGAAATGATTTGGCTGACAAATTTTTGATGAAATACTTCCCGCCAACCAAGAATGCAAAGTTGAGATTTAAGGAGTTACTCAGAAAATGTCCTCATCATGGTATTCCTTACTGCATCCAATTGGAAACTTTTTATAATGGTCTTAACCCAAGCACTAGATTGATGGTGGACGCTTCAGCAAATGGGGCCTTGTTATCTAAGTCTTACAATGAGGCTTATGAAATTTTGGAGATGATAGCCAACAATAATTATCAGTGGCTATCAACTAGACAAGCTGTAGCATGAGTTCATAACGTAGATACCTAGACAGCATTGTCAGCCCAAGTAACTTCATTAACAAGTATGGTAAAGGCTATGACTACTGCTCCAGCAATTGTTAACCAAATTTCTGATATGTCTTGCGTTTATTGTGGAAAAGGGCATTTATTCGACAATTGTCCTGGGAATCCAACTTCAATCAATTATGTGGGTAGCTTCAATAGACAGAACCAGGACAATCCATAATCAAACACTTACAACCTTGGATGGAGACAGCACCCGAACTTTTCATGGAGTAATCAGAATCAGCTTACTGCAGCACCTAGTGGACAAAACATACATGCTTAACTACCTGGATTTTATCAGCAAAATCAAGATCAAAGAAGCATCAACAATGATCAACTTAGCTCCCTTGAAGCTTTGATTAAGGATTATATTGTGAAGAATGAAACGGTTGTCCAAAGTCATGCTGCATCTTTGAGAAACTTGGAAAACCAAATTGGACAGCTTGCTACAGCAGTAAACAACAGACCTCAAGGTAGTTTACCCAGTAACACAGAGGACCCAAGAAGAGAAGGGAAAGAGTACTGCAAAATGATTAACTTGAGATCTAGAAAAGATATTCATAATTCCGTTGGTGTACCAAAAAGAAGAATTGAGTCCAACCAAGGCCAAGAAGACAATCAAGTAGAGAATGAGTCATAGTCTTCCACTTTTTAGAATGAAAATCAATATAATTCTGCTACAGCATCTGCAGAAAGTTATGATCCAGCCTGGTGGTGAGGAAGTTACAACACCAACAGCAACAGACCTGAGTAGAGCAAAAGAGAAGCAGTCTGCACAATCTGCTGCAGCACAGCAGTTTAGACACCCACCACCCTTCCCGCAAAGATTTCAGAAGCAACAACAAGACAAACAGTTCAGCAAAATCTTGGGAGTGCTGAAACAGCTGCATATCAATATCCCTTTTGTGGAAGTTCTAGAGCAAATGCCAAACTATGCAAAATTTTTTAAGGATATTTTGCCAAAGAAAAGAAGACTTGGAGAGTTTAAAACATTTGCTTTAACACAAGAGAGCAGCTGAATGCTTTAGAGTAAGATACCACAGAAGATGAAAGATCCAGGAAGCTTCACAATCCCATGCTCCATAGGCACTAAATATAGTGGCAAAGCACTTTGTGATTTGGGGGCTAGCATCAATCTCATGCCTTTATCAGTGTTTAAGCAATTGGGAGTTGGTGAATATGGACCAACAACAGTGTCTTTACAACTTGCTGACAGATCTCATGCATATCCAGAAGGAAAGATTGAAGATGTGTTGGTGAAGGTGGATAAATTTATTTTTTCGGTGGATTTCATTGTGCTAGACTTTGAGGTAGACAAACAAGTGCCAATCATTCTAGGAAGACCTTTCTTAGCCACGGGAAAGACTCTAATTGATGTTCAAAAAGGAGAATTAATCATGAGGGTGAATGACCAACAAGTTACATTCAATGTGCTGGATGCCATGAAGAGTCCCGATGAGATTGAAGATTGTAATTTTATCAGTGTTGTGGACTTTGTTGTAGCAGAGAGATTACACAGTTGCTGCAGT
Source organism: Citrus x clementina (assembly GCF_000493195.1). Lineage (NCBI taxonomy): Eukaryota > Viridiplantae > Streptophyta > Magnoliopsida > Sapindales > Rutaceae > Citrus > Citrus x clementina. The sequence goes on from NW_006262201.1 coordinate 8,091,350, forward strand.
AAGGAAGAAATCAATGCTGTAACATTTGAAGAACTTGATGATGAAGATCATGGACCAGCTAACATAGCATGGTCAGGGGAGAAGCAACCCTTCAGAATTGACGAGCAAATCCAACAAAGGGAACTCACTCCAGACCAACAAGAATTCAAAGTTAACGGACCGAGAGTGCAGCACTATCTGGGAGCTGAGGTGAACAGCCTAAAGAGGGATCGGTTCTTGAAAGATCCAGGTTGAGGAAACAAGAAAGGTCAGGCTGAAGGACCTAAAATCAAGCGCTAATTGGGAGGCAACCCAATAAGGGAAGTTTTTTTAAGTTTTTAAGGCATTAAATTTAGCTTTTAAATTATTTAATTTTTCTTTTTTTTATTTTAAGTGTGCATCTAACTTTTTATGTCTTTGTGTTAAATTGCAGCAGGTAAAAAAACAAAACAAAACAAAAACAAAAAAATGCGAAAAAAAAACAGGAAGGAATTGCTGCAGCATCACTTACAACATGACATTTAACAGAAGATTCTCAAACAACCGAGGCATTTCTTGCTTTTGTAGCAGCAAATGGATTGATCAGATTTTATGATAAGGAGCGTTTGAGAAGTGGATCAAATAAGAAGTGACCCTTTACAGCCTATGCTGCAGCAGTGCTTCCAGCAACAGGGGAGTAGCCCTACCCGCTAGTTTATTTTACTTCTTTCCGCAAAAATTTTCTTTCATTTAATTTTAATTTTCTAATTCATTATGCATGCCCTTTTCTTTAGTGTATGCATGTCTGGTTTATGTGGTTTTGTTTTGTGTGCTTGTGAGGACACAACACCACTCAAGTTTGGAGGGGTTGTGTTTCTGAGTGCATGTGTTTATGCTTATGTTGTGTGAAGCTCTGTTATCTAATATTTATGTATGGATTTGAAAACCTAATGAAGATAAATTGAGTGTTATTCAGTATTTATGAGGAAGCAAGTAGAGATAGTTATAGATGGAGGTTGAACTTCTGTCCCGACACTTAGACTTTGGTTGAGTTTTATGAGAATGCTGCAGCAGAGCCAAGAAAACCAAAAGTCTGAGTAGAAAATATCTCAAGTTTAGGGGAAAATTTTTGTTGGACTGTGCCTGTTATAAAATAAATTTTGCTCCAATGGTTTAAGTTGCTGAGTAACCAGGGTTGAGTATGCACCCCATATGCAAACTTGAGTCCAAAGGCAACACGAGCTACGAGCAATGCTGCAGCAATTAAAAAAAAGAAAAAAAAGAAAAAAGAAGAAGAAGAAAAGTAAACAAATGGTGATAAAGAGGTATGCTACCTAGGATACTGAGTAACCTGGTCTGTTCATGAGCCCCATGTTCAGCCTTGAGTCAAAGGCGTCCAAAGGTATGACCTAGATATAACATCCTAAATGCGTTGTTGTAGTAACTCTAACATGTACTTTGAATGAGTAATTGGGTCTTGTCATTACAAGTGACAGACATTCACATGAAAGCTCAATGTTGCATTGAAGGGTTTAAAAAAAAAGTATTATTGTAGCACAGTTTGAGTCTATTTGTGAATTCTACTCCCCCATATGTGAATATATTTGTGTTTTATCTCTGAATTATATGTCTGTGTAATGATGTAGCACCTTTGGAATTTGATCAAAGTGGCACACACACACTCTGGACAGAATGAAGCCTATGTCTAGAACTAAATTGCTATGGCTATTTTGCGTGATTAAGAGTGTGATCTGAGGGTTAAATAATCCTTACAAATTTGATGACAGAGCTAAGTTATTTGTTGCATGATTGTGTGATTGAAATGTTAGTGTTATTGTCATTACTTGAGGACAAGTAATGGTTTAAGTTTGGTGGTGTGATAACTCTATGAAATGAGAGTTATCATGGCACTTTTAGACTTAAATCAATACTACTTAGAGAGTAAATTATGTGTTTCTATTGCATTTTTGTTACATTTTGCATAAATAATCATTTTAGTCAATCTTAATAAGTTTTGCTCGATTTAAAGTAATTTGTGCTCAAATTGTGTGCATAATTGTAGGTTTCCAGAAGCTTATAATTCATGGAAGGAATACTATGCAATAGGTGTTGTGCAAATTTTAATGTACTCGCAAGCGCACGAATCTATTGTAGTATAGACTAATGGTGACGAGTGTCGATCCCACGAGGAGGTGAATTTTAATGGTGTGTAGAATTAATTTTGTAAATGGGTGATTGGATTTGTGGTGGAAATGATTTGGAATATGCTAAAACTTAAATTAAAATGGCGAGAATAAATTCTAAAATTGGAACTGAAATGGCGAGAATAAATTGAAGAGAATTCTATTAAAATGACGTACTTGGGTATCTGGATCCGTATCAACATGCATCATGGGCTAAATAATCCTTATTAATGCCAATTAAATCATGAGGGGGGAATCCACACCTCATAAACCACGCTCTAATCAATATGGTGCTAAGGGCTTATCGTGCCAAATAATAATAACCTTGTACTAGAGAGCCGGTGTAACCAAGGCGGTATCTAGACAAGACTATTATTATTTGTCGATGAGAAGTCAAAACATCAACAAAAATTAGAGGGGAAGAGAAAATAAATTTATCAAATTAAGCCCATGACACATATTGAGACTTCACCTTCAACCCAAGCTTGAAAGAAAATTAGCCACTCATAATTGAACTGGGGGAAAAATGGGAATTTATTAAAATACGAAGAAAATACAAGATAGAGAAGGAATTACAGAAAATGGATCCCAAAAATGGATTCAGAGATATCAAATTAGGGGGGAGGCCCCCTTTTTATAGATACATGGAGTAAATCATGGCCATCGAATTAAAAACAGTTTGGACGCTCAGGATTGCGCCACGTCATCAGTCAACAGTACGCGGTTTGATCACGCGGATGAACAGTAACGCGGTTTGACTCGGATGAACAGTAACGCGGTTTGGTTGAAAATAATCCTGTGTGATGCATGTACCGTACGCGAGATTTTTCATCCACTGATATGCTGCCACGTCACCATCAACAGTACATAAGAATTTTAGCCCAACAGGATCGTGACACCTCATCAGTCAATGCCACATCATCGGTCAATGCCACGTCCTCGATCCATCTATGTGAACAGTATTGTGAACAGTAACGTAGATAGTACCGTACACGTGAATAGTACCGTACATATGAATAGTGCCATTTTTCCTTTTATGCTCCTCCTAAGGTTTTCGACCGTCCTGAGTTCAAAAGTGATGTCCGTTTTGCCGTCTGATCTCTCCTTTATTGTGAAATGACTATAATGCCCCTAAAATACATAAAATACTTAATTAAAATAAAACATATGTAATTAAATCACAAGAAGGTTAAATACATAAAAGTAAGGGTTGTTAGTAAGACTTGAAATGTAAAATGACGGTTTTCTCCTTTATAAATATGTATTTTCTAACACTCAACAATAGGCTTGTAAAAATAAGGAAAGAACATTGCTACAAAAAAGTTGAAACAAATCTGGAACAGTGCAATTGCTGTAGATATTGTTGTAGCAACTATTGCTGTAGCAATCCTGGAACAACGACAGAGAAAATTCTGCACGGGATACGTG
>NW_006262201.1:8095002-8122341 GCF_000493195.1 Citrus x clementina
CATCATAAGGAAAAAGGGAGGCCGTCACCCAAGGAGAAAAACACAAAGAAACAAAAGAAAAACAAGATTCAAGAGAGGGATTAAGGGCTGCACAAGAGGAGAATTTGCAAAAATCAATTGGGAGCTCAATCCTTCTTATTTTTCTCTGTTTTCTCGTTTTCTATTTATTTATGGGGATGTGTTTCATAGCTGAAACTTTGCTCTTTATTTTTCTTTTACAAACCATGAACTAAATTTATTTGTGGTTGAGTGATAAACAATCTTGATGGTTTATTGACTGAATATATGTGTTGCTGCATTTTTGCTGTAGCAGTTTGTTTTGATAGTATTTTCTTTTATTCATTATTTCGGTTGATCACCCATTTAATGATACAAGTTAGGAGAGAGCCGCAAAAGGGCCTATCTTAGTGGAACGTATCAGAACAATACTTGATCTTAAATTGAGTTTCCCAGATTGAGTTTTACTTGAGTCCCAAAAGGGCCATGCTTGATTTAAGATTAGTGATGAACTAGACATAAGGATTCACCTTGTAGGGTAAATAGAGCCTAAGCGTGTAATGTTATATCTTATGTTGGCACAACAACTGATCACTGTTTGGTTGCATATAGATATAAGATATCCAACATGTGACGGCTAAGGATACATAAGGATTCTGCCCAGTGCTGTAGCAAATACTGCAGCAACCGAGCCAACCATTAGAAAATAGTCAAGACCGTTAAGAGAGTTTATTCACTCAACTACTCTATATTCTCATTGTTTTTATCCTTGAGTTTGACGTGATAATCTAATTTGTTGCATTTTATTTATTATTTTTTATTTTAATTAGTAAATTAGTTTCATCAATTATTTATCTTAATTTTAACACAAAATCTGCACTGTTAAGATTGCTGTAGCAAATCTGATAACATCAATCCCTATGGAGACGATCTTGAATACTCATCACTTTTTTACTTGTTGTGTACACTTGCACATTGACACCAATAGCATTAGTATTTATACACCAACAGTGGTTGATTCATCAAAAGTCACATCTCTGCTGAAAATGATCTTCTTTGTAACAGGACACCAGTGACGGTATCATTTTACTCCACTAGTTATACTCATGAACAATACTTTCTTTGCTCTTAGATCTAACTTAGATCCCTTTTACATTATAATAAGAAATGGAACCAAAAACATGTAAAGAATCATAATTAGCAGCAGGATTACCAGTCCACATCTCCACGGGTGTTTTACCCTCAATTGCAGCTGATGGCAAACGATTGATCAGATGCCACACATATATAACTGCCTCAGCCCAAAAGTCCTTGCCCAATCCAGCATTGGACAACATACACTGAACTTTCTCTATTATAGTTTGGTTCATGCGTTCTACTATCCCATTATGTTCTGGTTTATCTCAAACAATGAATGTCACACAATTCCCTCATCTCAGCATACTTGTAAAAACATATCATTCTTGTATTTGCCATTATTGTTTGAGCAAAGTTTTTCGACCTCTCGACTAGTCTAATTCTCGACCATCTTCTTCTATTTCATGAATGTCTCCAAAACTTCTTTCATGTTCTTCATCAAATACTCCCAAACGTTTCTTGAATAATCATCAACAAAAGTAGTAAAATTGTGCATACCTCCCAATGAATCTGTTTTGGTAGGTCCCCACACTTCACTAATAACATAGTTTAAAATCCCTTTTGTATCGTGAATTAACAAACCAAACTTTACCCTTGTCTGCTTGGCCAAAACATAATGTTCACAAAATTCTAATTTGTACAAATTTATACTTTTCAATAAGCCTTACTTTACAAAAGTCTGCAAATCTTTTCACCAGCATGTCCCAAATACATATGTCACAATTTAGTTGCTTCTGAATCTGCATCTTTTCCAAAAATTGTTGATGTTGATCTAATAATTATACTTCTTTGGAAATAGTACAAATTATTTCTCGTTTTCTCTTTCATTACGTAGCGCCCCAGTTGCTACTTTTAAAAATCTATCTCTCATAGTAATTATGAGCTCTTAAGATTCTAGGACTCCTAACGAGATGACATTTTTCTTCAAACTTAGTACATTGCAAACATACGTCAAGACCTTGGATTGAGCCATCATGATTCTTTAATTGGATTGTACATATTCCCATGGTTTTATAGGCATTAACATTGCCTATAAAAACAACTCCACAGTCTAGCTCCTTGAAGCTAGAAAACCAGCCCTTGTTAAGACACATATGATAAGTACAACTCGAATCCAAAATCCACTCATCTGAGTGACATTTCAACGTCATGCTAACCAAACTAAAGCCTGACTCTTTATCATGCTCTGCTGCACATGCATCAGAAATAGCCTTGCCATTTTGTAACTTAGGACAATTCTTTTTCCAATACTCCTTCTCGTGACAAAAAGCACATTCATCTTCGGCAGGTCTCTTATTAGACTTGCTCTTTTTTTCCAGGTTTACAACTTTGTGAACGGCCTTTTATTGTCAACGCTACTGTAACTGTGCATCTATAATCCTTTATGTCTTTCTTTCTAGTCTTAAAGTTGTACAACACACTGCATACAGTATCAAATATGACATTGTCCTTCCCATGAAGTAAAGTGGTGGTGAGATGATCATATTCATCAAGAAGAAAATTTAACAACAACAATGCCTTATCTTCATTTTCAAATTTCTCATCTAAATTCAGCAAATCTGCCAATATCATGTTCAATGAGTTCACATGGTCATTCATCGACATCCCAGGTGCGTTCGTGAATCAATAGCATTTTTTCTTCATATAAATCATATTTTCAAGGCTTTTCTTCATGTATTTTTCTTCCAATATTTTTCATAATTTCTTTACTAATGTTTCTCTTATGACAGAGTACTTCTGATCTTTAGCCAGACATAGACGAATAATACCACATGCTTGTCTATTGATCTTTATCCTCTCATTGTCCTCCATCTTGTCAGGCTTTTCTTCAAGGGCGGCGTCTAACTCTTACTGACATAAGACATCCAACATCTCACACTACCACATACCAAAATTATTGGTACCATCGAATTTCTCCACTTCAAATTTTGCATTCGTCACAGTAGTCCTCGCTGGTGAAGATGAGAACGATGCCTCTGCCATCTTTCTTTATTACCTAATATGGACAAATAATGCCTACATGTCTATTTGTATAGATAATGCACCAGGAATGTTCCCAGAATAAAGGGGTCACAACGGTCCTGCTTAAAATCCAGACTCCTTAAACTCTTATCGTCTTGTTGACAGAACTTTCTTAGACATGCATTTATCCACACAACTACATTGTAGGCGCATGATGCTCCTAAGTACGAATTGTTGGCTCCACCATATTCATGAACAATACCATATACGTTAACAATCCCATATATGTGAATAGTACAGTACACGTGAATAGTACCGTACACGTGAACAATACCGTATACCCCAAACACAAACCTTTGACTCTGATTCTAATTGTTGCGGAAGTATAGGTTAAGCAATTACCAATATTATGGTGACTGCGACTTCTAAAGAAACATAAATGTGGTGATAAACAAATGCAAAGAAGATATGACACAATAATTTCCGTGGTTCGGTGTAATGCCTACATCCACGGGCAAAAATTGGAAGATAATTTTACTAATAATGAAAATTTATAAAATTGGGTAAAATTCTTAAAACCCAATACCCAATGCACTCAAATGGATCCCCTTAGCACCCAAGGAAATCATTTTCTAAAACTCACTTGGAATGAGCTTAAATCTCACAAATTTTGGATGGGTTACAAATGTATTGTGCTTCTCTATTTATAGGCGAAGCTTAAAATATGAATGCATGGAAAATATCTTGGCCATTTTTCAATTTTAATGGCTTTGGTACTGACTTTATGAAGAGTAAGAAATTTCATACTAACACATGCAATTGTAGTCAAAAAGTTGCTAGCCATATGCAAATGCTCAACAAAAGGTTGGCTTCAGTTTTGACTTTTCAACAAGAGCAATGTCTAACAATATAATTATTCTAAGATGCAGACTTTTGCATTTTACCAAAGATTGATTAAATGTTAGATAATTCCTAAAACAACACCGCGTACCTAACAAAGAATTGCTCCCTATCAAATTTGACTTCAACTTCCCTCGTTTAATTTATTGTCGCACTCAGTTATGATGAAATGAAGGTAAAATGTAGTGAATTAAGACTTGTGGTAAGGTACTTCTTCTCCAATCCATTAGTTTTTAGTACCCATGGTGGTAATGACTTGAGTATAAGGCCGTATGTATAGTGACAACTACGGCTTTATATAGTTTATTGTAAAAGTCACATAAGAAGCGAACCAATAGTTTTTTGGATAAGGGTTAAAGGAAAAGTCTAGCAAAAATTATAATTTCTTTTTCCAAATATATTATAGTTAATATAGCAATTATATTTAATTTATTTGTTCTTATCTGGGGACATTTAACATTTACTAGCAATTGTCTTACAATAATTCCCCCATGTAAGAAAGTCTTTAATATATCAAAGGTAATACAATCAATTAATAATTTTACAACAAGTGTAGTTGAATTTAATATAATTAATAACAGTATTGTTTTAGTAAAATTATGGCCAAGTCATTATATTACTCAAAGCATTTAAGGACTCATTGTTAGGGATGATTTAATTCCCTAGTTTCCAAGATGAACTGAAAATAAGATAGAAATTGGCCTTAAAGGCGATGGTACTTCAACAGTCAAGTTAGGTAAGTGGTGGAAAGGGTGATGGGTTTCTGAGAAACTAATATCACTGAAACATTGAAGATTGTGGCGAAGAAGCTAAACCTATTTTCCTGAGACTAACCTGACATTTCATAGGGAATACCCAAAGGGCATCTTAGTGTCCCTTTAGACACATGGTAAACTATAATAAGTCATTCCGCTCCTGATCACTTAGTTAATTGTTGGTAATTTTCCTATTAAGTTTAAGTCCTTTAGTCTCTTTAGGGCTAGACATGTGTTAGCTGAGAGACTACCTCTAATGGAAGCAAGTATGAATCTTTGATTGGCTTATTTGTATTAAGCCAATTAGGCATTTGTAGAAACTGACACATCTATTAGTGGCGCAGATAGTAGCTGAGTTGGTTCCTCCTCTCATCTTGGTATCTTGGTGCATGTAACGAGATATTTTGAGAAGATTCCTATGGGGACCAGATCATGTTGACATAGTAATTTTAATGGAGGATGCTATTGTTACAGTGGCATCTCGTCAACATGTGCAATCTAAAGACATTTTAAGAGACATTCTCTACACTTTCTAGATTAACAGAGTGGTTTATACTTTTTTTTTTTTAGATATTTTGATTTTACCCTTTACCCTTTAAATTTCCTATTCACATTTTGCAAGGGCCAATTAGTCATGGGACATGCTGCATACGTGTCATCCTTAAATTGCTTGACCCAAATTTTTCCACCAACAAGTATGGTAATTTTTTAAAATAATTGCAGGCTAACAAAACATGAATCAATTATTGTATTGCTGATGTGATATCTCTTCTGTATTATAAAATTTCTCATATATTGAATTGCTAATGCAATACACAAGTTATTCAAAGCCTTTCTTTTAGTTTAATCAACTGTGGAGATAATTACTTAGATGTTTGACAATATTTTTTTTAATAAGGACTGTGAGTTTCAAAAGGAATTATATGTGTTCGATGAATCTTACTGCAAAATCGATGAATGAATAGAAATGACTAAAATGAACTTAGTGTTGAAAAAAATTAACTAAAATGGACATAATGTTGAAAGAAATTTACTTACACATATAAACATGTATATAATAATATTTTTAAACGTGTGAATATAAAAATTGGTAACAAAGAAAATAAATAATATTAATTTTATTTCTTTTATTTTGTTATCTCAAATAACATATAAAGAAATTAAGTGAATCTTTGATTTTATTTTCTAATTAAATAAGGATAATTTATATAATAAATATGTGAATACATGTGAAATTGTAAAAGTAATAAAAATGATTTCTCATAATAAGATTTTGAAAAACTATTCATTCCTTACTTTTCAAATTATGGTTTGATTTTATCAAAAGTGATTTGAAAAAATTACCAAACACAACGATCAATTTTTAGCTTCTCAAAATTACTTCTGAACCTCCCAACAAAAAATCCCAAATGAGCCATAATTATTTGAAAATTGTCTCAATTCCTCTGCCGATAGTTTGCAATAGTCATATTTTTCTTTGATTACCCGTTCTTGCCTTTGTCATCCATGTCTTGTATACATATTTTTTAACTTCCAAACTCTATTGATCACGGTCAACAACTGAGAGGACAAGAAAAATTAATTTTCCGCTGATGTGAGATTACACTGATGAACTCAAACTAAACTAATTTGAGCCAAAATCTTTTTTCTGATCGATTTCAAACAAAGAATTTTCAGGACCAATAATGTAATCATTATTCAGCAATTCATCTCGATGTACCGGCAAAATTGCATTTAATCCCCCTATTTCTAGTTTATTAAGAAACAATTATAAATTACAGCTTTCTTCCATCTGAGTTTTGCTTGATATCTAAAATATATTAATAATTCTTCATCTGATTGTCAGTAATACCAATTACAATTTTTTTGTGATAAGTATTTATTGAAGTATAATTTTTTACCACTGAGTGCGCGTTTGGAGAAACCACGTTGCAGCTGCTTCACTCTGATATTCTAAGAAAATTTTTCTAGTATATAATGGGTGGAGCGCTATGCTGTGGAAACATAGCTGCCCTAAACGCACCTAAGGTTTTTTTGTGGAAGGAAAAGTTTTCTAATTACATTATAAATGTTTGCATTGATTGCCTTAACTACTATCTTTTTATAATTATTCATTGACCTTTATTTTATGAGTGGGGCTATCAGCACCCCTCCATTAGCTTATATTTATCTTTTTTCTTCAATAGACCCGTGTCAGATGGTCTCCTTCTTCAATTTCAACCCCCTTTCAGTTCTCTCTCGTCAATCACCCCCAATTCAATCTATTACAAACCTTCTATTTGTTTCAGTTTTATGCTTTTTAGTTTATGACATTCCATTTCAAAATAAATATGTATAAAATATGAGCAAGGCTTAGTAATCCCCTACAATTCTAATAAAGTTAGTAATTTATGAAAATGTCACAAAATTATCTTTCCTATAAAAATAAATTATTAAGTGAAAAACAAACAACTCTATATCAAATTCGTACTCTTTTACAATTAACCATTTTTTCCACAAAAAAAAAAAAATTGTAAGTTTTAAGAGCTTTCAGTGGAGAAAGAGTCAGTGAGAAAAATCATATGTGAATTTAATTAGATAAGATTTTACATCCAATACAATTTAGAATATAAGTGATAAAATCGTAAATGCATAAGAAGAGGGGTTTTATAAGAAAAATAGAGGGATGCTAATAGCTTCAATCTAATATTATGTCGGCTCTATATCTCAAATTCTTATCCTAAAAAATAATATCAAATGATGTAGTATTCATCAATTAGTTAGTGAGATAATATAGTTAATTCACTTACATTTTGTAAAAAATTACCAACCACTCAATAAATGTCATATCATTTGAGATAGAATTTGAGATAAAAATTTAGAATGTCTAACATTAGTGTGTGTGTGTGTGTGTAGGGTACTGTTCCAATTCAGGACTCCCGGATTGGAACAGTGTGTGGAACAAAAGTTGGTGGCCTTTGGATTTAAATACAAAGGCACCAGTGGCTGCTCATGGTGGGGCCCACCATGTGCAGCCAACCAAAAAAAATAAAAAAGAAGCCATCAGGGCCGTTGGATAGAATAAAAAAGAAGCCATCGAGAGTCCTGGATTGGATCATTGTCCTATATATATATAGCAGTTTTCCAACCAGGGATCCCTGACTTCAGTAAAGTCAGGGATAAGATAAAAAACAAAATAAACACATTCTCTAATGCATTGTGTTTTGTTTTATAGTGTATTGTGTCTTTTAGCTAACCCCTGACTTTATTAAAGTTAGAGATTCCTTATTGGAAAACCACTATATATACATATATATATGCGCGTGTGTGCATACGCGCGACCTTAGTTGCTACTATCCTTCTCCGGCCATTCTCCGTATGAAAATGTATAATTAGGAAATTATTATTTGCATCCCTATTGCTTATTTCCTTTCAAGTTTATTTGCTATGTCAAACTTTGTATCCCTTTCTAAATTAGTTCGTCTATCATTTATACATGTTGATGTACTTAAAAGTAATTAATCTCAGTAATTTTTTTTTTTATAATAACATTGACCTTACTCATGGTCTTTGTTTACTCATTTGATAAGCATTTGGTAAATAGATATATCGTACCTTCAAGCATGTATATTGACCGCCTTAATTATACTCCTTGTTTATTCCTTTTTTTTTTTTTGCAATTGTCTTTAATTTTCTTATAAATCTCAATCTTATGTCGATAGACCATAATTATTGATTGATTTATTTATTTTATTCACATGAAATTAGACAAAATTGTCAACAAATTAAAATTATATTGATATGCATGAATGTACTTGACTTAATTGAACATGACCTTGCTGTACATGACCTAGCTATAATCTTACTGTAACCATTTCATTAACATTAGCATTCAATTTGGACACTAATGTCATATCTAATTTTTTATCAAGCACCACCTACCCATTCATATTATCCTTGAATATTCACATTCAACATTGCCAACTTGTTTAACAGAAAAACTGATTAATTAATAAATTCCATCAATAAGGCCAACTTCATATTAATTATGTCTGACCATAAAGTTTTTAGCGAAAATCATTTGTTAATTGTTACTAACTAAACTTATGGATTAAGAATGACCTTTAATCATAGTCTTCTTGTCTTGTTAATTTTTGGGTATCTGTTAATAAAGAAAGACTTAATAGCAATCCTGCCTCAAGTCTTTCATTAAGACTGATATTTTATCGTAGCTTGAATTTATGTTTTCGGGTATTTGTAAAGAAAGACTTAATAGCACATATCAGTTGTTGCCTTTTTTTTCGCCCCCGAAGTTTAGGAAATTGCATTAATATGGTAAAATCGGTCAGTAATATAATGTAGGCCACACCGGTTTAAAATACAATATTTAAGCGTCCATCGAAGAACTTCAGTTAGAGCAATGTCTATCAATATAACTATTCTAAGATGCAGACTTTTACATTTTACCAGAGAATGGTTAAATGTTAGATAATTCAAAAAACAAAAACGTGTACCTAACAAAGAATTGTTTCCTCTAAAATATGACTTCAATTTCCCTTGTTTAATTTATTGTCGCACTCAGTTCTGATGAAATGACGGTAAAATATAATGAATTAAGACTTGTTCCAAAGTATATCTTCTCTAATCCATCAATTTTTTGGTTATCCCCATGGTGGTAATGACTTGAGCATACGGCCGCATGTCTTGTGACAGCTAGTCTTTTAAATAGTTTATTGTAAAAGTCTCACAGGAAGCGAACGGATAGGTTTTCTTAGAGCTGGAAAAATTTGACATGACCCGATTATCCACCATGAACACCACATGGATGAATGGATATGGTTAATTAAATTGGACATGATTATTAAATGGGTCTGAGCCTAGTTGACATGATTTTTTTCTATCTTGGGTTAGGGTTAAAGTTCTTGGCCCATTTATCCAATTAATAACACAATTATTTTTTCTATTCTAATTTGCAATTAAAAAACAAATATTATACATGATTCTCTCCTTTCCTTTATTTTTTTTTTTTTGCGTAAGGATGAACATATACACAATATTTCATTTATAAACTTTTATATTGATTTAGAGCTTCAATATGTAAATGCGTAAAAATTTGATAGACATGTATATTTTATAATATTGATATATAATATTATTTACATATTTATAAGTAAAACTTCTATAGTATAAATGTGTAATATTTTGATAGATATATATATTTTATAATATCGAATATATATGTAATAGTTTGCAAATGTTTGATGTAAATTTTTTTAAATACATAAATATTAAGGAGGTTCTTAGGTAACCCATTTATTTTCTATGTCGAGTTAAGATTTCAATATTTTGACAAGATTATTAAATGGGTCATGGTTAGGTCGATTTAAATTTGACATGACACGAAGCTAACATGATATTAACATTATCCGGTGACTTATTTTGCAATTGTAGTTTTTCTGGGTAGTGATAAGAGAAACAAGTTTAGCGAGTCGTATTTTAATATTAAAATTTCTTTTTCCAAAGAATTTTATAGTTAATAGAGCAATTATATTTAATTTATTTGTTCTTATCTGAGGACATTTATATCATTAAAATTAACATTTACTAGCAGCTGTCGCTTATGACATTTCCCCTATGTAAGAAAGTCTTTGGTGTTAAAGATAATACAATCAATTAATAATTGTATGACATATGTAGTTAAATATAATCTAACTATTAATTTGCAATAGTCATATTCCGCTGTTGCCCTTATCATCCATGTTTTGTATACATGTTTTTTTCCTTCCAAACTTTATTAATGACAGTCAAATACTGAGAGGAGAAGAAAGAAGAGAGAGAGCAATTAATTTGGCAAAGAAAATATTAAACGTCGGACAATCTTACTCAAAAGTTACCTCAAAATTTATTCTCAGCTGATGTGAGATTATGTTCTAACACCAATGAACTCAAACTAAATTAATTTGAGCCAAAATCTATTTTTCCGATCGATTTCAAACAATGAATTTTCAGGACCAATAATAATAGAATCAACAATGAATTTTCAGGACCAATAATAATAGAATCATTATTCAGCAATTCATCGCTACGTACAGACAAAATTTCATTTAGATTCCTCTATTAGTAATATATTAAAAAACAATTTTAACTTACGGCTTCCTTCCATCTGATTTTTGCTTGATATCTAAAATATATTTATATTTTTTTCAACTGATTTTCCCTCAAGTATTATCAATTACAATTTTTTAGTGACAAGTCTTTGTTGAGGTATCATTTCTGCAGCGAGAAATTCGTGGCCTCATTTTACCGCTGTCTGGATTGTGATGTGAACTTCCATGTAGAATTCCTTTTCTAATACAATCAATCCAACAATTCCTGATGAATTAAATAAAAAAGACTATACTGCTTTTGACTATAATATAATATATTTAGACTGTTTTAGCCAACACTAAAAAGTGCCATTCTTCAATAATTTTAGCTATGGAAGATCAGTGGATATTAAGTAATTCAGCCTATACTAGCCAACGCAGCAAATGAAAAAATATAATAAATTAATTCTCAGATCGGAAGAAAATTTCTATTTCGACAATTGAAGAGTATACCCATAGAGAACACGGGTTGCACTAGGGGTAAGGCAACTAAACCGATCTGATCCAAAACGTTTGGGTTCGGATCGGATGCGGTTTACGGTTCCAACTTGATCGGATGACATTTTCGCCAACCTAATCGGATCATGATAGATAGAGCAGACTCCAAGCCGATCCGACAATTCGATCGGTTTAACAGTAAATTAAAAAAATAACAATTTTTTTTTAACTTAATCGCCATTTAACTGACTAATTAATTCTAAACAACACAATATAGACCACTCTATCTAACACCCAAGCTCAGCAACACACACAAACTCAGGGTCAGCGCTACACCTAGCCACCCACCGCTGACATCTCACTACTGCCAAGCAACCGCGTCGTGAAATCTCCACTGCTTCACCGCGACCGTCCCACCAGTAGCTTCTTTAACCTCGACCGTGCCACTTGCAAAGAGCCTCGATCGATGACTGTGCCTCAAAGTTCGATCGTCCGCGACATTCTTAGATCCAACCTTGCAGGCCAGCTGTGACTTCTTCGAATTTTCATGGTAAAATTTCAATTTGATTACTAATTAAACAATTTAAAAAATGCTTTTATGCTTAATAATGCAACCCAACAAGTCATACATTATTTAATCAGAATTAGTAATATAGTGAGCATGAGAATTGAGCACTGACCCCTTCGGGCCTAATTTGACAATTATTTTTTTAATTTTATTTTCAATGAGAATTAATTAAATGTTAAAAAAATGTCAAAAGAAATATGTTACAAGTAATCGTCAATTTTACAAGTAAAGTTATGCTTAATTGCTTATTCCGTAGATTTAAGGGTCTAAATAATTTATCAACTGAAAAGTGTTATTATTAATTGTTCTTAGCATGATTACCTTAGTATTATTATTAATTATTGTAATGTTGTAATTGTTTTAGTGTTCTAATGTTAGGCAAGTTGGTAGAATGGTAGTTGCCCAGATGGAGTACAAGAAGTTGAAGTTGATAGCTTGTGGAAGTGTTAGAGTGGAGGAAGGCTATTTAGTATTTATCTTTAAATTTTTTGTTTTGGAGACTATTTATTTTTAAATTGTGTTTTGGAGACTATTTATTTTTAGATGTGTTTTGGATACTATTTAATTATGTTTGAACTTTGTGACTGTGTTTTGAAGTATTTTTAAATTGTGTTTTGGAGACTATTTATTTTTAGATGTGTTTTGGATACTATTTAATTATGTTTGAACTTTGTGACTGTGTTTTGTGTTTGTAGACCATTTATGTTTCGACTTGGTGGATGTTGAGATGAATGTTGAAATGGCAACTTTTGTAGTTTGATGTCTTGATGGATGTTTGATGAAAACTTTTGAGGTTTTGTTGATAGATGTTGAATACTTGGATGAGAGAATTTGTTTGATGTAAATGTCTTGATGGATGTTTGATGAAAACTTTTGAGGTTTTGTTGATAGATGTTGAATACTTGGATGAGAGAATTTGTTTGATGTAAATGTAATAATTGAAGAAAATCTCCGAACAACATGCAAGGAAACTCAATCAAGTGAAGCTATATCAAAGGATCAATCAGCACAATCAAATATTGATAGCAATGCTTAAAATTCTCTTTACAAGCAAGAATAATAGCCTTTAATTGACTAACTGTTAGAAATCCATTTTTCCTTTTTTGTTGGTTAGAATCTCGGCCTAAACTTTAGGCCCAATCTTGTATAGATATCAAACATTTCTTTAGTAAAAAGGCAGCTCACGATTTATTGATTTCAAGCACCCTGGTTTTTATTTTTTCAAATGATGTTTATTTTAAGCTTTATTCATTTGATTTCATAATAGTATTTTCATTTGTTATTGAAATTTGGTAAAATGGGCTAAAATGAGATAATTACATCGAAACAATCTCCTAATAAGAAAAATAATTTGAAAAAAAAAATAGTGGAATCTGAATTTTACCTAAATCCATCATAATTGGGTCGAATCCAAATTTTACCTGAATCGGATCTGATCTGATCCAATAATCCAATCCAAATATTTTGTATTCATATGACTTTTTCTCCAACGCAATGAACCCAGAACCTAGTCGGGCTGATTCGAACGTGCATTTGCCCACACTAGTGGGCACAAACGCAATGGAACCCGGTTCACACTGCAAATTAAAATCCGAAGCACTTTAACATCCATTAATGTAGGCTCAATTTATTATAATATGATTTACGTAATTGTAGTTTGTTCTTCAATCTTTTATTACAAATATAGTCTAATACAGGTTAAATTTATTATTAGTTATAGTTATTCCAAAATTTATCTAAAATAATGTGAAATTTGATCTATCATTCATCGTTAATAACTTTCTACAAATTTCTTGTGAAATAACTATATTATCTGACCATTTACTTTATGAATTCCATATCAATTGGGATAAGATTTTGGACTGTTTAGCATCTACTCATTTGTTATAATGACGTTATGTCCTTACCTAACAAAAATTATTAAAGAATGAAATATATTATTAATGTCGGCTTAAGACTTTATTAGTATTAGTCATGCTAGTCTTTTTTAAATGTTAAGTGATTGTCATTACTTAAACATCTTTCTTCTTTCATTGGATTAATTGAACTTGTTGAAATTCCATAATTGGCTGGATGATTTAGAATGACCACAAAAAAAAAAAAGCACTACTGTCTCATTTTATTAAATTGAGGGATCAAGTTAAGGGATAAGTTCAAAACTAAGAAAAAGACACATTCTAATACACTACATGAAAAAATATACTGCATTTGAATGTGTGTTTTGCTTGTCTTTTAATTTATTCCTTACATATGTATGAAGTCATTATTTGGGTGTGGCTAAGTTGCATAATTGTGCCTTAAAAAAATTTAAAAATGCACCAATTAAACCAAGCTTAATTTAATTATCAAATACTTTTAAGTTATGCATGATAGTATGTAATTTAGCATGGTTTTCATTATTCAGCGTCCACGATGTGTGCGATGGCTGAGTACATTTGGGAACTCGATGAACAGGCGTTAAGGGAGTTGGATAATGCCAAAAATAAAAACGTTATACCTAACTTAGAGTTATTAAATTAATATGAATGGTTTGTTTTGACTGACAATCTTTGTTTAAATCAGGGAAAAATGTACTCGTCAAGATCAGTAGCCTAATTGGGTCTAGTCTTCAACAAATTTTGCTTCTCCATCTACGATGGCCAACAAAATTTTTGAACTCGGTGGGGAGACATTGGAAGCATTGGGGTTAGAAGGCACCAAAACCTTTTTCAGCCACACACATAATCTGAGGCTATGCAGTTTCAAAGATGATTACACGGTGTCTTGCAATTGTTGCGACCAGATCATCAGGGGTCCTATTCCTGCATATTGTTGCATTGAATGTGAATTCTACATTCATATATGCTGTCTGGAGATTCCAGAAAAAGTTGATCAAGTTGAACACCCATTTCACAGGAAAAATTTCATATAGATCCCTCTATTTTTAGTTTACTAAAATACAGTTGTATAAATTACGGCTTTCTTCCATCTCTTTTTTGTTTGAGATCTAACTATACTTGTATTTTTTCATCTGATTTTCCCTCAATTTTCATAAATTATAATTTTTTCAGTTTAGCCTAGTCTGATGTCAAATCTTGGCGTCGGGACAGCTGGCAACACCTTCTTCACATTACCCCTTTGGATAAAGGTGAATCCAGAGATTGCAAAGCATGTACGAGATCAATCAGAGGAGTCAGTTTAAGATGTTCAAGCTGCCATTTTGACCTTCATGTTTCATGTAGTAAACCGGCCCAACGCGCCTTAAAACACAAGGCTCATAAACACAGACTGTTTTATTTTAGTGAGAAGTGGTTATCGAGTTTTATGAAGTGTAACTTCTGCGACGAGAACTTTGAGGGCTGTAATTTTTACCGCTGTGTGGATTGTGATGTGAACTTCCATGTAGAGTGCATACCGCTACCACGTGTTGTCAAGAATGATAAATCTCACCAGCATCCTGTCAAGCTTCTTAGTTCACTCGGACTCGTGTGTGATAGGGAGGAGTATTGCTGTGATGTTTGCAAGGAACAAGGGAATGCGGGGCATCATGTTTATTACTGTGACGAATGCAACTTTATGGCTCATATTGAATGTGTTCTCCTACAGGTACCTACTTACCATCAAGTCTCATTGTTTTATTTTCCAATTTTACATTTATAGAATTTATTCATTATCTGCAAAAAATACTCGTTTCTTAAGCCAAAAGATTAAAGAAATGGTCATTTTTAACATTAAAAGAATTATACAAAAGCATCGAGTTTGTAGGTGACAATTTTGTTTGGTTGTTGGTAAAACCATTGGGTGGATATAAGAGTTCTCTCTCAGGTTAATTTGATCCCCACTCACGTAGTAGAGGAGAAAGTTTAGTTATTAATTAATCAGGTTTTTAGTTTGAGGGAGGCCATAACGAAGGAATTATAAGATTAGATGAGCTATAACATAAAATTTATAAAAAAAAAGGGGGTCAAATGTAATATTTACTCAAAATGAGTTAATTTCCCATTCAATTTTTTTTTTCTTGGGATATATATATTTTGACTTGGGGTGGCCTTGGCTCCCCTATAGAAACAAGTAGTTTTGGTCCTCTGTGTGCCAACTAGTTCAATTCAAAAAATCTCTTTAATAGGAGACAAAAGTTCTAAGATTTGATCTCTACTCATAATCACATGGTCGATGCCAATTCAGATACTATTATAATTGAGCAATGATAATTAACTGCCATGTCATTTACATTTATCTAGCATAGATTATCTTATGATCTAAACCTGCTGGATATGTGTTTGCTTCGTTAGGATTGTACTTTGGAGATTGAAAATTTTGAGTCAAATCAAGACAAGAGTGATGGAGAAGACGAAATTAATAGAATCAAGGAAATTCATCTGAGCCAAGAACATTCGAAACTTGTTGAACACAAATTTTATCCGCAACACCCGCTGTCGACTAGTAAATGTTTGAACGAACAAGAATCATCGATTACATGCAATGCCTGTACAAAGGAGATTACTAGAATCATGTACAACTGTTCGACTTGCGGCTTTAGCCTTCATGTCTCTTGTGCTCATAAGCCACGCATAGAGGCCCTAAAACGTGATTGTCACAAGCACAATCTGTTTTATTTTGTAGAAAATGAAAACAGCTTCAGCTGCCAAAAGTGTTGCAAAAAATGCAAGGGCGGTTTTTACCGCTGTTCTGAGTGTAACATAAACTTCCACGTTGATTGCATTCCTCTACCACGAGTTATGGTCCTTATGAAACAAACTGCTAGATACCTCCTTACTTTCAACCTCTTAGATTTCGTCACAGAAGATGATTCAGATGATGTTTATGATCAACACTGTGAGTTTTGTGAGAAGACTGCAAGGAATTGTGAGGATCATGTTTACTACTGTCAGGAAGCCGAATTTTTTGCTCATATTGAATGTTTACTTGCAGAGGTAAGTTTACATTTACATTTCCCTCTTAGAACTTGTTTTTACTACTTTAGGTGTTGAAATAGTGATAGAAAAAACAGACTGTTGATACGAGTTTTATTTGCTCTGTGTAGGGTAATATTATTACTTCATTATCGAATGAACAGTTGTCCTTGGATCCCGAATGTGAGAAAAACAATAGCTATATATATAACTTGCAAGAGGCTGATAGCGAGGAAGTTAAGGAAATTGATGCAGGCTATAGCGGAATTGAACCAAACATGATGAAGGTAAGTACAAATGAAGTGAAATAGGTCCATAAATCTTCGAGTAATATTACACTTCCCAACGACTAGAGTAATAAATAATTGGGAAAGGGACAAACACACCCTCAAAATTTAGGCAAAAGGACAAAAACCCTCCTAATGTTTTAAAAAAGATATTTACACCCTAATTTATTATAATTTTATCATTATACCCTTCTAGGATATAAAAAAAAATTATTAGATTACCCAATTTGTCTATATATTGTTAATAAAATTATAAATATACCCACATTGCCTCATTCCTCTATTTAAATTTTTATCAATAACCAATTTTCAAAAAAGACATCTACACACTTAAAAAAAATTGTAAATAAATTGTAATTTTAAAAATAAAATTTGTTATTAATACCATAATAAATAACATAGAAAATTGGTTATAAATGTACAAGTTTAAATGATTGACATGTGGAGAATTGTTAAATATACAGGTTTAAAGTTTAAATAAAATTGGTTATTAATAACCAATTTTATTTTTAAAATTATAATTTATTTACAATTGTTTTAGGTGTATAGATGTCTTTTTTGAAAATTGGTTATTGATAAAAATTTAAATAGAGGAATTGGGCAATGAGGGTATATTTATAATTTTTTTTATAATATCCAATTTGTCTACAGAAGGAAATAGGATCGAAGGATGGATGTGTTTATGTTGGAAATCAAAATTAAGAACTTAAATAATACAATGCTTGGATTGGGTCGGCTTTGTCAAATTTCTTAAAATAAATTACCAGCTTTTGAATTAATAGAGTTGCTTTGGAACGCGGTTGGTCATGTTTTATGAAAGGTACGTAGCGTTGTATCTAGATCGATGCAGAGCCAGGTCTGCCTTTGGAACCATATCTGACTTAGAACAGATCAATATTCCGCACGCTCTAGTTTCCAGCCTATATACAAATTTATTTACCAAATCTTTATTAAGTTCTTTAAGCAAGCCTAGCAACAAACATACATCTAAAGGCTAGGGTGCATACACAGTACCAGATTTGGATCCCAGAAATGGTGCTCTGAAGGAATGGGGGGAGAAAAGAAGAAATACAACTGAGGATTGAGATCTAGTCTCGTTGCCTCAGAGGAACGTAGCAGCTTTATGGCAGATCTGATACAAATCAGTCTGCGAAGGATGCATAAAA
This sequence comes from Citrus x clementina, assembly GCF_000493195.1. Taxonomy (NCBI): domain Eukaryota; kingdom Viridiplantae; phylum Streptophyta; class Magnoliopsida; order Sapindales; family Rutaceae; genus Citrus; species Citrus x clementina. The sequence goes on from NW_006262201.1 coordinate 8,113,230, forward strand.
TTTAAATGCTTAAATTTAAATTGCGGAAATTAAAGAAATTTAAACATACATGAAAAGCTTTAAATAAAATTTACAAATGCTTTAAACTGATACTGAAAACGAAATGCTTACATTGATTTCTTTTTCTTTGTAGAGAAGAAAGGGAAATTAATCGTGAAGGTAAGGAACTATTCTGTAAACAGAAAAATTTCCTTGAACCCTTCGGATTCCTGATTCCCAGAGAGAGAGAGAGAGAGAGAGAAAAGGAAGAGAAAAGAGAAAGAAGAGAAAGAAGCTCTAAACTTTGGAATGAAAAATCTGAGGAGTCTGAGTCTTCCTTCAGATTTATATACACAATGAGTTTTTAACTGTAGACTGTAGCGGAGCTGTAGCATACAGTAATCTTTGGAACTCTGCACTGTTCACTGTAGCGGAGTTTTGAGTGCACAGTAATCTTTGGAACTCTGCATTGTTCACTGTAGCGGAGTTTTGAGTGCACAGTAATCTTTGTAGCAGGGGTATACAGGCTTTGAAAATACAAGTATTATACGGGTGAAGAGACATGTGCGCTCTCACTTGTGTCCAGAGAACCACCCAGAAATACATAACTCAATAAAATGGAAAATGAATATTTACCTTTTTTTTTACTGTACATTAATACATGAATACAAATGTACAAAGCTTTAATGCTTTATAGAAGAGAAAATTCTGAAGCAGTCGTCTTCATTTTCGTCTCCGAGGGAGATAAAGGGTTCTTCATCTCCAGAGGTACTTGAGGAGGAGCTTGCAACAGATGTCTCTGATCTTGTGGCGAGAAGCTGTTGCATAACTTTGAAATATTCTTCTTCAGTTTTGGCGCTGGCCAAAAGCTTTGGATTTTTGGGTCAGAAAAGTTTGTTGGGCTTTGGAACTCTTTATGGTTTGGGTTAAGAAGCCTTTAGAACAGAGCCAATTTCGGATAAGGATATTGGTTAATTTTGTCTGTTCATCAAACTTTGACCACCATTTTACTCTGAAGGTTCTTTGAAAAAGAAGCTGGGTTTCTTGGGTATGAAATCTGAAATTCCACATCCAAACCCATGGAAGGAAGAAATTTGTACAAAAACAAAGAAAAGGAAGAAATCTTTTCTCTGATTCAGAAGGGACATAGTGGGCTTTGAAGAGGTTTAGATAATGAGTGGCGTTTGGAGTTAGAATTTGGGGTATTGGGCCAAAGAAGTTCCACCACTGTTGAAACCAATTTGGGAGGCTTTGGACGGTTATTTTTGAGTTAAAGAAAAATAACCATGAATGGGATTTCTTTGGGTTTTGTATGAAAAATGTGTTAAACCAGGCCTGTTGATAATCCCAATAGGAATAGGTCAAACAATGTGGCAAACGCATTTGAAAATTTGGAGGGAAACTTTTGAATTTGTGGAGTTGGTCACCCCATTGGTTTGGGCTCAAGACTTTTAGGATAGTGGCCGAAGAACATAATTCAGACTTCCTAGAAACCTCTGTAATTGAGTTTTATCTAGGATTTTATCAGGAAATTTATCTGCAAAGACAAGGGAATGCTCAATAGGAGTAATGGTTCCTTTGGAGATGTGATGACCTAGGAACCTAATCTTTGTTTGAAATAAGGAAACTTTGGAACTAGAAATGGCTAATCCAGCTTTTCTAGTGGCCAAGTAAAAAGTCTTTAGGTGTTTGAAATGTTGGTCGATGGTTTGAGAGAAAATTAAAACATCATCTATATAGACAATGCAAAACTCAGAGTAAGGGTTATAAATATCATTCATAATTCTTTGAAATTCTGAGGGTGCATTTTTCAAACCAAAAGGCATAACCGTCCATTCATACTATCCACAAGGAACAGTAAAAGCAGTTTTGTAACGGTCATTTGGATGGATTTGAATTTGCCAAAAACCCAACTTCATGTCAAATTTTGAAAATATGAAAGCAGAATGCAATTTTTGAAGCAAATCTATTTTATTAGGTATTGGGTACCTAATCCATTTTAATGCTTTATTAAGGGGTTTATAATTAATGACTAGTCTTGGTGTTCCTCTTTCAATTTTAGAATTTTTATTAACATAAAAAGCAGCACAAGACCATGGGGATCTGGATTTTACAATGAGTCCTTTAGACTCTAAATCTTTAATTTCACTTTTACAATGTTGTTCCAATTTCATGTTCATCTGAATTGGACGGGCTTTAGTGGGAATTTGTTTTTCATCAAAAGAACTTTCATAGGGCAAATCTACCAAGTGTTGTTTTCTTTTTCAAAAGGCAGAAGGTAGATCGGCACAAATTTCTTTTTCAATAAGATTTTTGAAATCAGAAATTTTCTTTTGGATGAAATCATTTTGTAGTTGGCTTTCAATTCTTTTTAAGCTTAAATTCTTTTGTAAAAACATTAAATCATTTTGTCTTGATCTGAGAAGATTGTTGATTTTATTCTGATAAACAGAACAAGCTTTGACAATATTCAAATTTCTTGTTTTCGGCTTTTCAATAAATGGGAAAACAAATTTTTCATTTTTTATTTTGAAAGATATACTATTGTAATTGACAGTATAGGGAGTAATAAGATTTATAAAAGGGGTTCCCAAAATGACAGTATGGTGAATGTCATTTGTAAGAACAAAAGAAGTTTTGAATTCAAAACCATTGTTATGGATTGAAGCTTCAACTTTAGAATTAACTTTAAGTTTTGAATTGTTGGCGGCAGAAAGCCTTTCTTTTGTTTTTTCATGAAATCTTTTGGGGATAATGTCCTCTCTTATGCAATTCAAATCGGCACCAGTGTCAAAAAGGGCAATGACGTCAATTGCAAAATCATTTGATAAAATTAGGGTAACTTTAATTAAATATTTTCTCATAGTGATTTGTTTTAAAACGAATAGAAAATCATTAGGTGCAGATTCAATGTTTTCTAAGCTTTGATCATTGTTATCACCATTATCAGAATTGGACTCATTATCCGAATTTTCTTGCAATTATTTTTGTAAAAGAAGTTGAATAGTTTCAGAATCTCTTTTTTTCTTTTCTTTCAACTCTTTTATTTCAGATTTAATATCTTTAATCTCTTTTTGAAGATCTTGAATACTAGGGGTAGCATTCTTTATTTTCTTTTTGTCCAAAATTTCGGTAAGATCATAAGAACTCTTTTTAACAGTTGGAACTTTGGAAGTTTCTGTTTTATTAAAATCCAGGGTTTTCAAAAGCTTATCAATGTATTCATTTTGAAGACTCGGATCAGAAATATGCTTTACAAGTTCGAGAAAAGTTTCTTGGTCTTTAGTCAAAACATTGATCTTCTTTAAATAAGAGTCTGATTCAGAATCGCTATTGCAAGATGCAGAGGTATTTGAGTCAATTAGCTCATCGACCTGAAAGGGATCACTATCTCCCGACATGGAAGACTCAGAGTCAGAAGACTCTACAAGTAGAGAGGCAACTTTGGAGAGGGTCTCATTATCAAGGCCAAGCTCATGAAGCTTTCGATTCATTCTGCACTACTTTGCAGTATGGCCTTTTATACCATACTTATGGCATATAGCTTCTTTGTAGTTGAAAGGGGTTTTTTGTTTGGGTTTAAATTCCTTTTTCTTAGAGAAGTTAGGTTTTTTATAAGGCCTCGAGGGTTTCTTATAAAACAATTCTCTAATTTTCTGGAATGGTTTCCTATGGCTTTTGGATTTGTAATATTTCTTGTGTGGTCTGGAAGAAAACTCACCATTACAACCTTTGGAAGTGGAAATTTTAAAGGGGTCATAATTGAATTGTTTACAGAAACTGCCTAATTCTTGCTTAGATTTTCTAAGCTCCCATTTAAGTCGTTTCTGTAATTTCAAATCTTGACAGATCTTTAATCCTTCCTTGTTAACAAAACTGACAAGTTCACCATATGTGAGCTCATCGTAGGGAATACGATTGTCGTGAAGGGCTTTAATGGAATTCCTAACCTTTTCTCCTAAAAGGGTAGGTAATCCGGCTAAGAATTTCTCTTTCCAAGTAGTATGATTCGTATCATCTCTGAGAAAGAGTCTGGTAAAAAAGGTGGTTTTGTAGTCTTGAAATTCACTAAGTTTCCTACATCTTAAATTATGTAGTAACTCAGCATTTTTGTCTCTAAGGTGAGAAGGGTCACCTATGAAATGAAGGGATATGGTTAGAATCAAGGTAGCTACGGCATCCTGGATTGGGTTATTCAACTCATCAAGAATGGGGGTATCATCTTGATCCTTTTGTATAGAGTTTAGGATGTCTAGTTGTTGCTGTTGGGTGAGAAGATGATCCCACCAACCTTTAAGTTGACCTGTAAAACCTGCAATAAGGATTTCTGCAATGGCTTTGTCAGAAGTTCCTGATTGGGCTTTATAGGCATTGGCTGCCATGGTCATTTGTTACAACAATCCTAGGATGTTGTATTCAGACATTCCATCTATATTTCACTCATAGACAGAGGATGCATTATATCGAGACTGATTTAATGCACTAGGCCTGTTGTCTATGGTCAAATCAGGTGGAGACTTGACAGTGGGAAGGGCTAATTCCCAATGGATTTTATTAGCTTTAGGAATAGGTTCTTCTTTGAAGGCTTCTATATCAGAAGAGGCTATAGACATTTGGTCTTGTTCTAATACTCCAATCTTGCTAGATTGAGGAGTATCAGGGGCTATTTGAACTTTGCTAGATGAAGAAGAAGCAGCTTTTATCCTATCTAGTTGTTTTGTAATGGCTTTTGCAAAATCTGATTTTGACTCTTAAACAAGCTTTTGACTAGTTTTCGAAACCTGAAAAGGTTTGAAAATAGGCTATTTAAGCTTTTTGTCAGAATTCGATTTTAATGAATCAGGAGAAACGGAAGAAATAGCTATGGTTGACTTTTGGAATTAGTTTTCTATCCTAGTTAACTGTTTTCCGATAGTATTTAAGTTAGTATTACATAAATTATTTTGTTGGATAATACTACTTAAATTTGTATCAGCATCATTTGGCTTTGGGATTTTGTAAGGCGAAGCTCTTATTTGGACAGGAGGTTCATCGTGATCAACGGTCAAACTCCGAAGAGGTGGATGCTCTAATTCTATGGTTCTATCATTATCAGAAAGTTTTCACTCAGGAATTTTCTTCCTAATAGTAATAGGGTTTGATTCTTTGAAAGGATAATCAATGTCATTATCAGAAGAATATATTTCGAACCAATCAAAAAACAATATATTAACTTTATGGGAATTCACAAATTCATAATACATTTCTTGAATCTCTTTTCTTTGGTTTAGAAAATATTTAAAAAACCAAATTCTCTTTTCTTTATTATTATTTAAATAGAAATCATTATGAAGAAGAGTTTTGTCAGGTTCAAAATCTTTTTCAATAACATTTATGACATTTTCTGTAACAGCAGAAAAAGTTGGAAAAGTTGGAGAAGAAGGTTCCTTCTCTTCTTGTCTTTGTTCATGTTGACTACTAGTGTAGATTGGGTGTGGGACTTTCGTAGTATAGTCAACAGAACATATGGATGAACTAGGTATGTCTGAAGTAGAAAACCTAGGTTGATTTTGAAAAGGAAGATTTATTATAGAAGGGATTTTTGTAAATTTTCTTTCCAATGAAGGAACACTTGAGCACGACTCTTTATCAGAAAATCTGGTTGAAGTAGATCTCCTGAAAGACAGTTTGACTTTACCATCAGAATACTGAGTCACATTTTGCAACTCTGTATTTGGCTCAAGTTGTTTTGGAATCGCTGGTGGAGCGACTCCTTCAAGAATCCATTCTTCTGGAAGATGGATATCTTTCCATTGGATAGGTTTTGGGATGACAGTGTTTGCTTTGGACAAGTCAGTCTGTAAGAGAAGAGTTTCATCTCTTTTTGACTGGAATTTATGCTGTGTGCTAAATGCAGAAATCATGGCTTTATAAGAAATATTAAAAATTAATGCAACTGGGTAGATCCCTCAATCATATTATAATTGTGGGTTTTGATTTGTAAAATCATGCTTTTTAAAATATTTTTGTCTTTAAGAGAAATTGTTATGTTTGGATAATAATCAAAAGATATGGGACCTTTACAAAGACTAGATTCAATACTACTTAGTAAAGAATCATCAAAAGAGATGAATCGGCCATCTCTAAGGACAACGAGGATAGAAATATCCAGGCCTTCTTTGGTTAATGGTTTTATGCCAACTTGGATTAACCCTATATGAACATAATTGAAATTATTTTCTTTTAATTTCTTTAATGAATGTTCTGAAAACAATTGAATTGTTTCAAATGGCTTTGAAAGAGTTATATCACGTTCTTCAGTTTTTATAACATAATCATTTTTAAGAAAATCAAGCTTTTTTGTTTTGTAAATCTTTTCTTTAGAAATCTTTGGAAGTTCCCAACAATCAATTGCTTTATCAAAGTTCTCAATAGCGAATTCTTCTGAACTCACAACATGCTTTGAATCACTAGTCTTCCCGGAAGAAGAGCTAGAAAAGGACGATGCTCTACAGAGCAGAGGATCAATGAAGAAAGGACTTATGGTCTATCTATGGTCTTGTCTGAATGGCCACAGGTATGGTTTTACAGCCCTAAACGGAATTCCTTATCCTAAAACGGGACTTACTACCAGTAAAAATTCACCAGACGAACAAAATTTCAAAATAAAACACAAGTCTTTAAACACGAAATTCTGAACTGCTTTACACTATCCTCCCCTTGGCTCTGATACCAGAAAGAAATAGGATCGAAGGATGGATGTGTTTACGTTGGAAATCAAAAGTAAGAACTTAAATAATACAATGCTTGGATTGAGTCGGCTTTGTCAAATTTCTTAAAATAAATTACCAGCTTTTGAATTAATAGAGTTGCTTTGGAACGCGGTTGGTCATGTTTTATGAAAGGTACGTGGCGTTGTATCTAGATCGATGCAGAGTCAGGTCTGCCTTTGGAATCAGATCTGACTTAGAACAGATCAATATTCCGCACGTTCTAGTTTCCAGCCTATATACCAAATTTATTTACCGAATCTTTAATAAGTTCTTTAGGCAAGCCTAGCAACAAACATACATCTAAAGGCTACGGTGCATTTTTCAAACCAAAAGGCATAACCGTCCATTCATACTGTCCAAAAGGAACAGTAAAAACAGTTTTGTAACGGTCATTTGGATGGATTTGAATTTGCCAAAAACCCGACTTCATGTCAAATTTTGAAAATATGAAAGCAGAATGCAATTTTTGAAGCAAATCTATTTTATTAGGTATTGGGTACCTAATCCATTTTAATGCTTTATTAAGGGGTTTATAATTAATGACTAGTCTTGGTGTTCCTCTTTCAATTTTAGAATTTTTATTAACATAAAAAGCAACACAAGACCATGGGGATCTGGATTTTACAATGAGTCCTTTAGACTCTAAATCTTTAATTTCACTTTTACAATGTTGTTCCAATTCCATGTTCATCTAAATTGGACGGGCTTTAGTGGGAATTTGTTTTTCATCAAAAGAACTTTTATAGGGCAAATCTACCAAGTGTTGTTTTCTTTTCCAAAAGGCAGAAGGTAGATCGGCACAAATTTCTTTTTCAATAAGATTTTTGAAATCAAAAATTTTCTTTTGGATGAAATCATTTTGTAGTTGGCTTTCAATTCTTTTTAAGCTTAAATTCTTTTGTAAAAATATTAAATCATTTTGTCTTGATCTGAGAAGATTGTTGATTTTATTCTGATAAACAGAACAAGCTTTGACAATATTCAAATTTCTTGTTTTCGGCTTTTCAATAAATGGGAAAACAAATTTTTCATTTTTTGTTTTGAAAGATATACTATTGTAATTGACAGTATAGGGAGTAATAAGATTTATAAAAGGGGTTCCCAAAATGACAGCATGGTGAATGTCATTTGTAAGAACAAAAGAAGTTTTGAATTCAAAACCATTGTTATGGATTGAAGCTTCAACTTTAGAATTAACTTTAAGTTTTGAATTGTTGGCGGCAGAAAGCCTTTCTTTTGTTTTTTCATGAAATCTTTTGGGGATAATGTCCTCTCTTATGCAATTCAAATCGGCACCAGTGTCAAAAAGAGCAATGACGTCAATTGCAAAATCATTTGATAAAATTAGGGTAACTTTAATTAAATATTTTCTCATAGTGATTTGTTTTAAAACGAATAGAAAATCATTAGGTGCAGATTCAATGTTTTCTAAGCTTTGATCATTGTTATCACCATTATCAGAATTGGACTCATTATCCGAATTTTCTTGCAATTGTTTTTGTAAAAGAAGTTGAATAGTTTCAGAATCTCTTTTTTGCTTTTCTTTCAACTCTTTTTTGCTTTTCTTTCAACTCTTTTATTTCAGATTTAATATCTTTAATCTCTTTTTGAAGATCTTGAATACTAGGGGTAGCATTCTTTATTTTCTTTTTGTCCAAAATTTTGTAAGATCATAAGAACTCTTTTTAACAATTGGAACTTTGGAAGTTTCTGTTTTATTAAAATCCAGGGTTTTCAAAAGCTTATCAAGGTATTCTTTTTGAAGACTCGGATCAGAAATATGCTTTACAAGTTCGAGAAAAGTTTCTTGGTCTTTAGTCAAAACATTGATCTTCTTTAAATAAGAGTCTGATTCAGAATCGCTATTGCAAGATGCAGAGGTATTTGAGTCAATTAGCTCATCGACCTGAAAGGGATCACTATCTCCCGACATGGAAGACTCAGAGTCAGAAGACTCTATAAGTAGAGAGGCAACTTTGGAGAGGGTCTCATTATCAAGGCCAAGCTCATGAAGTTTTCGATTCATTTTGTTTACAGAATGAAATTCATTCTGTCTATAATATTATAAATAGACAAATTGGATAATCTTATTTTTTTTATATACTAGAAGGGTATAATGATAAAATTATAATAAATTAGGGTGTAAATGTCTTTTTTGAAACGTTAGGGGGGTTTTTGTCCCTTTGCCTAAACGTTGGGGGTGTGTTTGTCCTTTTCCCTAAATAATTTTGCAACTTCTAAATTTCATAATCCAATACATAAGTATCACTAATACAAGAGAAATTCTAGAATATATCAAAGGTACCATGCGCTATAATTATTTGAGTAATGCTACACTTTCCAACTGGATAATAATTGATTTTCGCGGGTTATGAAAATCA
>NW_006262201.1:8122441-8153570 GCF_000493195.1 Citrus x clementina
AATGGAGGATTCCATTTCGATCTAAAGTGGGATAATGTCCTAGGTTTACCTTGGAAAATCTTTGATACTCACAGACGTGGAACTCAAATTAAAAAAACTTATGCCACATTAATTAATTTATACAAAATGATCAGTTTGTATATGGGTCTTGCGGCTCTATCATTTACTCAATTTTTATTATTAAAGATTTTTCTTTGTTTTACACCTTATATCTTTCATGGTCGTTTTCAAAACAAGTTGTACATAGTTATATTGACTTAGGCTTGATTAATTTTGGTATTGATATGTTTTCAAATGATTTACATGATTCAGGATGACAATCAAAAGGAGTTTTCACCAGAAGAAAGTAAAATGGATAGCCCATTTGCTATGTTTGCACAATGCATTTCGCACATTATTTCTCTTATAACTCCTGGCAATGCAAGCAAATTATTATCGACATATCCCGCCTTCAAATCAGTTGTGGATTCAGATTCCGTATGGGAGAAGTTTTTGCCGTCCGATTACAAGAAGATCATTTCTATCTCATCATTCTCTACTTCATCTTTGGTCACTTCGTTGTCTAAGAAGAAACTTTATTTTCATCTTTGTTACAACCCAATTCTCATCAACAATAATACCATGAGCTTCGCGCTAGATCACGAAAGTGGGAAAAAATGTTACACGGTTGGGGCAAGAGGGCTTTCTATCACATGGGGAAGTTCACCCCAACATTGGAAATGGCTTTCTCTACCAGAGTCTAGGTTCGTTTTGTTCTCCCCCGACTTTATATTTGCTTCAATATATTTATTTTTCAAAAAAAAAATGGTAGAGGATTGGGTGGAGCCCAAATCATTTTTTTTTTCAATCCCTATCTTCCAAAATTTAAACTTAGGTGGCCAATTAAATGAAATTGCTTCAATATTTTTTAATCATTAAAATAAATTAAAAGGAGTTAGCTATTTACTTACTATATCCATGTATATTATGCCAATGCATTTGTAGGTTTCCTGAAGTGGCTGAACTCAAGCTTGTGTGGTGCTTCGAAATCATGGCAAGAATTGAGACAAAACTTTTGTCATCCAAAACCAACTATGCAACCTACCTTGTGTTCAAGTTTGTTGAAACAAGAGAAGGGTTTGAAACTAGACCAATAGAGTTTGATGTCTATTTTGAGGGAAACGATACTCACAAAATGCATAGCGCGTTGCTAGATCCCCCAGCGAATATGCCTCAACTATCTCTAAATAGAAGAGATGGGTGGATGGAGATTGGGATGGGTGAGTTCTTTAATGAAAATGGAGATGATGGAGCGGTAATTTGTAGGGTGTGTGAATCAGAACCAACGCCTAAGTGTGGCATCATTATCGAAGGAATTGAACTTAGGCCTAAAAATGGCAGATAAATACAATTATTTCAATTGAAAAAAGTTCATGTTGTGTATGTTGTATTAATTTGTTAATGTTTTCCTTGTCGGTATCGGATGGGCAACCACTAGTACAGAAAGTGATAACATTGACCCATTTTTTGTGTCTGTCTGTAGTAGTGAACCGTCATGATTAATTTGTAATAACGGTTCTAATATAAACGGTCATGAAATATGTATGTAACAATGACTATTGAAATAAAAATACGGTCATCATATCTCAATTTAAAAATAAAGAAATTTCTTTTTGCTTCTGCTGTGATCCAAAGTGAGAAAATTATATTTATCAGCTTTCGACTTTCGTCTTCCTCTTTGCTTGGACGTCTAAGAGCTTCTTGTGTTCGTCAAGGGTGGTTCCTCATCTTCTCAAGTTTATAACTTACGGCCGTCCAAGGTGCTGAAATTAAACAACACCAGCCCAATATCAAATTCCAAATGTGTTAGAAATAATTTGAAGTCCAAGCCCAAGCATGAGAAGCTTCTAAATTATGTTGTGATAAACAACATTACAATAATGGAGTGCAAACGTGTGAGCAATAAGCTATATAATTTTTTAATGTGATTGGAAATAATGGAGTGCAAACAATAAGTTACATAGTTTTTTAATGTGAGTAATGGAAAGCAAACATGCAAGGTGTTACAGCCTTAAAACTCGAGTCACGCCAATGCTTGGCTTGCGGCCTTGTGCCAAGCATAATGTGGCAGCGGACGTGCGAGAAAACAAGGCAAGTCTGCACGAGGGCTGGGATGTGGCAGCAACTAGCGGACTGATGGGCAGCGCGCGAGAGATATGTCCGGGGCAGCGCAAAAGTGCTCCAAGGATTTAGCGCGCACACCAATGCGGGCAACTCAGACGCACGCTAAAGGACAGCGGGCAAGCGCACGCAGCGGGCAAGCTCGCGCCCCAATCAGCATACACGCACACAAAGCGTGCAGGGCAGCTCGCATGTGCACGCTAACGGATAGTGGACAGGCGCGCCAATGGAGCGCACACGCACGGAACATGTGCCACACACAAGCATCAGAACAAGGGGATTGTTGGAGCCATTCTTAGTGGCGGCGACCTGCCACTACATGAGCACTACCCAAAACAAGGATGTTGTCTAAGTGGGGATGGTCCGCCACTATTCAATGTAACCTAAATTATAGTGTATGGGCAAAGCACTAGGGTAGTGGGCTTAATTGTTTAGTGTGTTGGTGGCAAACAAGGTATGGGGTGGGAATACTCTATACTATCCTAGTAAGTGGGGCTGTCACTTACAAATGCTATAAGTAGATTATGGGGGAGAGCTTGGGGAGCCAAGTTTTGTAGACAGTGAGTGGTATTCTCCTAGCACTCTTGCTGGAAGCTATTTGTAGCTCCTTGTTCTTGATTAAAAAGAAAAGGTTGGAAGTCGGTGCTTCTGTAAATCTCGTGTGCCTTGTGTTTGTGTTTCGGTTATTGTATTGCTGAAAATCTTGGGGTGTGTTTCACACACGTAGCCTCCGTTGCGAATTGTCGAGTGGCTGGCTAAGCGGAAAACTTAGCGCCATCACGGGCTTGCCGTATCGAAGAAAATAGCCTTGTGACAGTTTGGTATCAGAGCCTCGATTTAACAACATGTCGAGAGACACTTTGAAAGATAGAATGAGTCGGATGGAAGCTGTTGTCGAGGAAGTACACCCCGGAGAGGAAATCTCTATTGATTTGGCGAATCTGAAGTTGGCCTTTGATGGGTTAACTAAAGATGTTGCTGAAAAACTCGGTTCGGTGATGGAAGATGTTGCTACTTTGGTGGGGGAGCTAAAAGGTAGCGTCGCTAACCTGGAAAGTGAGTTGAGCTTGCTAAAGCACACGGTAAGTACAACTTCTATGCATTCGGAGGGAGGGCCTTCGAAGATCAAGGTTCCGGAGCCGAAACCATTTGGCGGTACGCGGAGCGCCAAAGAGCTAGAGAACTTCTTGTGGGATATGGAGCAGTATTTCAAGGCTGCTCGGATACCTGAAGCGGAGCGGGTTTCCATTACAAGCATGTATCTTGAGGGGGATGCAAAGCTTTGGTGGCAGAGTAGACTTCAAGAAGATGCTGAAGCCAACTGACCAACTATCGAAACGTGGGAATCACTGATGTGAGAGTTGAAGGGTCAATTCTTGCCGGGAAACGCGAGCTGGATAGGGAGAAAATGCTTGAAGAAGCTCAAACATACCGGTTCAATCAGGGATTATGTGAAGGAATTTAGTTCTTTGATGCTGGATATCAAGAACATGTCCGATGAAGACAAGATTTTCAACTTCATGAGTGGTTTGCAACCGTGGGCGCGGGCGCAAACTGAATTGAGAAGGCAGGTTGTGCATGACTTGCCGATGGCGATTGCCACTGCGGAAGGTTTGGTTGATTTTAGGTTTGCGAGTTCTTCTCCCTCCAAAACCTAAAAAGAATAAAGATTCGAAGAAATTTGGCCCTTCTAAGCGTGATAGCGGAAAGAAAGGGGGCTTTGCGGGAAAAGCCAAATCAAAAGATGGACATGAGAAGAAAAGCTCGGGATGCTTCATATGTGACGAACCACACCGGGAGAGGGTGTTGAGTGCATAAGAGCACCAGGTCGGCACCAGGTCGACCATGATACTATTCTCGCCCAGGCACGGATCGCTTCAGCCAAAATGATATGAGCAGAACACGGGGGCGAGCATGAGCTGACCAGAGATGGATACAACCACGGAAACATACCGACCAGAGGTATATACCGAGCCAACATTCATCCCCGAAAAAGCGGGAACACGATCCCACAAAATCGCAGTAGTTACGCTTTTCCAGAGCCGTCGAAGGACACGCGAGATCCACGTTTGCCCACAATGTAACAGTTAGAGCCCCATGAGGGGTTGCCACTACCCGAAAAAGGTGGGATGAAGGGCAAATGAAAAGGTGGGGGCAGCGGCTATAAAATGGGAAGAAATCGATGAAGAAAGGGACAGAAAAACTGAGAGAGGGAAAACGCTGCCAAATTGCAACCAGGCCATTTTCCTATAAACTTTGAGCAAATCTCGAACCATTCGTAAATCCAAATTTAATCGTTTTCCCGTAAACACCTTGTGCTAACTTAGGCATCGGAGGGTTTACGCCGGCAAAATCACCGGCGTCTCTGATCCGTTTTTGGTGTACGCAGGTCTAGTGAGAGAGAGAGAAGGGCAATTGCAGCCTTAGCGATTCAAGCAACAGTCGAGAACTTAAACGTTGGTGAGCGAATCTGGTCGGTCCAAGGACGAGCAGATTTTGGCATCAACATTTTGGCGCCGTCTGTGGGGAGCTGAATAAAAAGCTACCACCAACTTAGTAATTATCGGAGAAGCAGCAAACGATTGGATATGGATGTGTCAAGAAAGGATACTTTAAGGGAGGACAATGAAACGGTGGAGACAATCACTCTCCGGGAGATTGCAAATGAAGCCCGAGAGAGGATGATGCAAGATAGACTGGAGCGAATGGAGAAACAAATGGAGACTCTCGCGGCCGTATTGTTTGAGCTGAGGGACGAGCGGAAAAGGGATTGTGAAACCCCCGTGGGAAGAGATGAAGTTGGAGCCGAACCCAACCTCCGGGGGCGTAGAGTCGGGGAGATCCCTCCGCCCGCAGACCAACCTAACGGGGTGCATCCCCACCGAAGTACTGGTCGGGTCCCAGGGGAACACGTGGATGAAGGGAGAGATCAACCTCGCCCCGGACGGATACTGGAAATAAATGGCCGAGGGGCCAGTGTCGATGAAGGAGAGATCAGACAGCGGTTGCAGAACGTTGAGCAGGAGCGAGACCAGGTAGCTGCACGTGACCCTAATCGTGCCATAGAACTGGAGGGGGAGGTGCGCAGGTTGGCGCAGGTGATAGAGGAGATACAGGGAAAGAAAAAGCCCCCGAGCTGGAGGATAATGCTAGATGAAGAATCTCCGTTATCAACTGAGATCATGAGTACCATAATTCCAAGAGATTTCCGCTTCCCCAACCTCAAATACTCCGGGCGAAGTGACCCGTTGGTGCACATTGAGCGTTTCAACGACATGACGGGTGTGCAGGGGCTGACACCAGCTCAGAGGTGCAGGGTGTTCCCGTTGACATTAGAGGGACGAGCCCGAGAATGGTACCGCAAGCTGCCCCGAGGAGGAATAAAGGGGTATGAGCAGATGTGCCAGGAGTTGGCCGAGCATTTCCGAGGGGCAGTGGCCCCGGAGGACGACATGATGGAACTGATGGGGATGAAACAGGAGGATCATGAATCCCTGCGAGACTTTGTGAAACGATATCACCGAGCCGTGCTGGATTTGGGAGCTTTTAATCACCCGCAGGCGTTGAGGGGATTAAAAGAAGGTGTAAGAATCGGCCGATTGTGGTATAACCTAAGGAGCCCCCTCGTACAGAACTACTCGTCGGGGTATGAGCAGGCGAGACGAGATATTGAAATCGAAGAGGAGAAATCAGCTAGACTTAAAAGTGAACAGCTGGAAGAGCTGAGGCAAAAAGAACGGAGAACCCCGAAAGGGAGCGGGTCGGTAAAGCGAGCTGGAGAATCTTCAGGGATGGGTGGAATTTCAGCTCGGACCCGCCCTTACCCCATAGCTCCGAGAGCACAACAGTTCCAACACAGCCGGGCCCAACCTCCGCGCCCTCCGATCCCAGAGCGGCAGCGAGAATTTAGGCAGATGGCTGCCCACCCTTATCACAGCACTCCCAGAAATTTAAGTGCACCTAATTACAGGTCGGGACGACCAGAGCAGCCATCCGCTATGCCAACCCGAGGTGACATTCATGATAGCCGAGCAGTTCAGCTAGTAGACCAGAGCTCGGCATATAGACAGTACACGCCATTAAAGATTTCCATGGAGGAATTATATGAGAGGATCGAGGGACGAGGCCTATTGTACCCTCCGGCCCCTATAACAAAACCCGCTCACCGGCGTGATAAGAGCAGGTTCTGCAAATTCCACAACACTCACGGTCATACTATCAACCAATGCCATGACCTAAGGATTCAGGTGGAGGATTTGGTAAGGAACCAGTACTTGGGTGAGTACGTAGATGGAGTGTCCCCCGTCAGTGAGCCGCAATATGCACAGGATGTAGGAGTTGAAAGGGGTTTAGAACGAGAACAGCCGACTATCCGAGTGATAGCAGGAGGGCCAACATTGGCCGGGGATTCAAACAGAGCACGCAAAAACTATGGGAGATATGCCATGACTGGCAAGGAAGTGCTTCTCAATTTGCCAGCAGCCAAGAGGGCAAAAGTGCGGCAAGTTCCTATTATGTGGACAGAGGACGACGAAGAGGGCATTTTGTACCCTCACGAGGATGCATTGGTGATTAGAGCATTGGTGGCCAGCACAGAATTGCGGCGAATACTGGTAGACACGGGCAGCTCAGTAGACATTCTGTTTAAGTCCGCCCTAGATGATATGGGGATTTCAGACTTAAAGCTGGAGCGAACGAATACATCCTTGAAGGGATTTGGAGGGGGACGGTTAACTCCCATGGGGGTCATTGAACTCCCGATTACTGTGGGGACAAAGCCATTTGAAAGAACGATGATACTGGACTTTGTAGTGGTAGAGGAGAGGAGTTCTTACCAGATGATATTGGGTAGACCGTTCATGAGGATAAGCCAATGTGTAATGTCCACGCATTACCTGGCACTAAAGTACAGAATAAATGGAGTTGTGGGTGTCGTGAAGGGCGACCAGAGAATGGCCAGGAGCTGCTATGCTACAGCGGCCAAGGAAACACTGCAGGTTACGTCTCTAGATAACCGAGGGGATTCAAAAAACGGTCGCCAGGAACCTGTTGAGAAGCTGGAAGAAGTTGTTGTAAGCAGGAGTGACCCTAGCAGAGTGGTTAAGGTCGGAACAGAATTGAGCGAACCAATAAAAGGCGAGCTGGTGAAATGTCTACAGTCCCATGCAGACATATTTGCCTGGTCTCATGAGGATATGCCAGGTATTGATCGCGGGGTAGCATGCCATAAGCTGGCAATCAAGAAAGGGGCAAGGCCGGTGAGACAGAGAAGGAGGTGCTTCAACCATGAGAGGTACGAAGCCATAAATGCCGAGGTAGAAAAACTGCTAAAAGCAGGGTTTATAAGGGAAGCCAAGTACCCGGAGTGGATTTCCAATGTAGTGCTGGTAAAGAAGGCCAATGGGAAGTGGAGAATGTGTGTAGACTTCACGGACCTCAATAAGGCATGCCCGAAGGACAGCTTTCCACTACCAAAAATAGACCAGTTGGTGGACTCAACCGCGGGTCACAGTCTGCTCAGTTTCATGGATGCCTTCTCCAGATACAACCAGATACCCATGAACGAGCAGGATGAGGAAAGCACGACCTTTATAACTAACATGGGTTTGTTTTGTTACAGGGTGATGCCCTTTGGTCTGAAAAATGCTGGAGCTACCTATCAAAGGTTAGTGAACAAGGTCTTCAAACCATTGATCGGCCACACTATGGAAGTATATGTGGACGATATGATCACCAAGTCAAGAGAACCGAGAGATCATGTGAAGCACTTGGAAGAGACCTTTGATTTGCTGAGGAAGTACGAAATGAAGCTGAACCCGGAGAAATGTGCATTTGGGGTCAGCTCGGGCAAATTTTTGGGGTACCTGGTGAGCCATCGAGGGATTGAGGCCAACCCGGAAAAGATACGGGCGGTGATAGAAATGCGGTCCCCAAGAACAGTTAAGGAGGTGCAGAGCCTTACGGGGAAATTGGCAGCATTAAACCGATTCATTTCGCGAGCCACTGATAAGTGCCACCCTTTCTTCCAAGTCATAAAGAAGGGGAAGAAGATGGAATGGACACCAGAATGCGAGGAGGCATTTGGACAGTTGAAGGAATACCTAGCCCGCGCCCCGTTACTATCAACTCCCAGAGAGGGTGACCAGCTGCTTTTGTACTTGGCAACCTCTAAGTGGGCTACCAGCTCGGTCTTAGTCAGGGAAGAAGAAGGAAAGCAACACCCAGTATACTACACAAGCAAGGCCCTGGTAGACGCAGAAACCAAATATCCACTAATGGAGAAGTGGGCGCTCGCCCTGATAACGGCAGCGCGCAAACTCCGACCATATTTCCAAGCCCACCAGATCGTTGTGATGACTGACCAGCCCCTTCGGCAGGTGCTTCAAAAACCAGATACGTCTGGTCGACTAGTAAAATGGTCCGTGGAGCTGAGTGAATTTGACTTGTCCTACAGGCCCCGAGGAACAATCAAGGCCCAAGCCCTGGTAGATTTTATGATTGATCGTGCTGAACCAGGGGAAGAGGTTCACGAGGAACAATCAGCTGAACAGGAGGATTCAAAGGGGGTATGGCTGGTAATGGTTGATGGATCGCGTAGTGAACAGGGATCCGGGGCAGGAGTTATAATACGAAGCCCAGAAGGTGTTGAGGCATCCTATGCAGTGAAGTTCGAGTTCCAGCTTACGAACAACCAAGCTGAATATGAGGCCTTCATTACTGGGCTCGGTCTTGCACATGCGCTGCGAGCAGAAAGGGTAGAAATCCGAGCAGACTCCCAGCTAGTATGTAACCAGCTCACTGATCAGTTCCAAGTAAGGGAAGAGAAATTGGGACTTTATTTGAAGAAGGCAAAGCAGATGGTTGGGTTTTTCCAGGAGGTGGAAGTAAAGCAGATATCCCGGAATGAGAATTACCGAGCGGATATGTTGGCTAGGATGGCTGCTATTGCAGATCCAAAATTACCGAAGTCAGTTCCACTAGAGATAAGGACCTCACCAAGTATTGAGGAAGATGCAGAGGTGATGAGAGTAAGTATTGGCGAATCCTGGATGGACCCGATTTGCGCATATGTCCGCGATGGAGTTTTACCAGAGGATAAGAGACAAGCAAGAAAATTGAAATGCCGAGCAGCAAGGTATATGCTACTGGATGGGGTGTTGTACCGCCGAGGGTTCACCTTGCCCCTTTTGAGATGTTTGGATGATGAGGAGGCGGATTATGTTCTGAGAGAGATTCATGAGGGAATATGCGGCAATCACTCAGGAGCAAGAACTTTAGCCTTTAAGGCACTCCGGCAAGGATATTTCTGGCCAACCATGCACCAGGATGCCAAGAGGATGGCAAAAAATTGTAAAACATGCCAAAGCTTCTCCGAGGTTCCTGCACAACCCCCAGAAAAGCTGACGGCTATGACATCCCCATGGCCTTTCGCTCAATGGGGAATCGACTTGATTGGTCCGTTACCTAAGGGACGAGGAGCGGTGACACATGCAATTGTGGCAATAGACTACTTCACCAAGTGGGTGGAAGTGGGAGTCCTCAGCCAGATCACAGAGAGGAAGACAACAGATTTTATTTGGAAAAATATCATCTGCAGATATGGGATCCCCTACGCCATCATCACAGACAATGGGAGGCAGTTTGACAACGGCAACTTCAGAGAGTTTTGCCGAAACCTGGGGGTGGACCTGAAGTTCTGCACCCCCGCACACCCCCAGGCAAATGGACAAGTGGAAGCAGCCAACAAGGTGATAAAGAAGCTCCTGAAGACTAGATTAGGAGAGAAGAAGGGAGCTTGGGTTGACGAGCTTCCGGGGGTACTGTGGGCCTACAGGACAACTCACAAAACCGCCACAGGAGAAACACCGTTCGCTTTAGCCTTTGGTCATGAGGCGGTAATCCCAGCAGAGATTGGAGTGGGGACACATCGAACGGAACATTTCGCTGAGGAGCAAAACGACGAGCAGATCTGCCTAAGCCTAGACCTGCTGGAGGAGAAAAGGGAAGGGGCCTCGAAGAAAGTGGCCCAATGTCAGCAAAGGGTCATGCGTTATTACAACAAGAATGTACGTGTGAGGCAGTTCCGAGCAGGAGATTGGGTACTTAGGAAAGTGAACCAGAACACCAGGAATCCTAACCATGGAGCTCTTGGTCCGAAATGGGAAGGCCCGTACAGGGTGATACGAGCAACTGGTCCGGGAGCTTATAAGTTAGCATACCGAGATGGACGAGACGTGAAGAGGTCATGGAACGCCGAGCATTTGAAGAAGTATTTCCAGTAAGCAAATACTCTACCAAATCTTCAATTTGATAAGTTATATTGATCAAATGCATGATGGCTTGGTGCACATGCATATGTTTTGTACTTTTGTAACACATTCAAATTTCAATAAAGAGGAATTCAGCATGAAAAGTCCCGGCTAATAAGCCCATCAAAAATCCATTAAGGCAAGTCAGTGCCTGCCTCTGCTCGGTCAAACGAAAGACCAGCAGCTAATTTATTAAGGCAAGAAAGTGCCTGCCTCTGCTCGGTCAAACGAAAGACCAGCAGCTAATCTACTAAGGCAAGAAAGTGCCTGCCTCTGCTCGGTCAAACAAACGACCAGCAGCTAATCTATTAAGGCAAGAAAGTGCCTACCTCTGCTCGGTCAAACGAAAGACCAGCAGCTAATCTACTAAGGCAAGAAAGTGCCTGCCTCTGCTCGGTCAAACGAAAGACCAGCAGCTAATCTACTAAGGCAAGAAAGTGCCTGCCTCTGCTCGGTCAAACAAACGACCAGCAGCTAATCTACTAAGGCAAGAAAGTGCCTGCCTCTGCTCGGTCAAACAAACGACCAGCAGCTAATCTACTAAGGCAAGAAAGTGCCTGCCTCTGCTCGGTCAAACGAAGGACAGCAGCTAATTTATCAAATGTTACTAAGGCAACAGAGTGCCTATTTCTGCTCGGTCAACGAATGACCAGCAGCTAAAGCTACGAACACTCTCCTAAGGCGAGCGCCTGTTTCTGCTCGGTCAATGAAAGACCAGCAGCTAATTCTACGAGAAGTTTACTAAGGCAAGTAAATACCTACACCTACTCGGTCCACTAAGGAACCAGCAGGCAAGATCAGATAAGTTGTGCAATCATTTTGCAGAAACAGCCTATAAGTAGACATTAGACAAGGGAGCCAATAAAGAGCATCTAAAAATTTATTAATGTTCAGTTGGTTACAAAACTAATGAAAATCTAAAGTCTATACAAAAATAGACCTAAGGATTAGGAGGGTCAACGGCTTCAGCAGGTGAAGGATCAGTTGTCCCAGGAGGTGGAGGATCAGCAATACTGGGAGGGGGCGGCATGGATCCTTGTCCCATTTCAAAAGCACGTCCCCCAGCTCCCCCCTCCTGCACCTCATCTAAAGGAGCCTCCACCTGGTTCTGCTCACCCTGCTCCTTACCTCCCTGGCCGACCCCAGCCATGTACCTCTCCACTCCAGCCTCCAGCTTGCTCATGTCCAGCTCGGGATATTCTTCCTTAAGCACAGACATGATGTACTTATAGGAGAAGGCAACCCCAGAGTCATACTCGGCATCCAGCCGATCGTCCACATCAGCGGATTTGCCTTTCTCCTCAGCCAGCTGCTCACCCAAGGATTTGATTTCCCCCTCAAGGGCAGCCCTCAGAGTATCCCTTTCAATTTGAGTAGCCTGAAGATCAGATCTCAGGTCACCCAACTCGCTCTCAAGCTTGGAGGAAGTGGACTCAGCAACAGCAGCTTTCTCCTCAAGCTCCATAAGCTGTTTGTTCAGCTCGGCCAGTTTCTCCTTGGTGCGGTCAGCAGACTCAACTTTCTTTTTCAACTCTTGGTTATCAGCCTGGAGCTTCTTCTCATGACGCGCAGACCCGGTCTTGTAGCACGAGACCATTGTGGCCAGCCTGAAGGAAACTCTCTGAACAGAGGCAGCCAACTTAGAAAGGCTCATGCTCTCGATGTCCTTCACCATCTTGGGCCCAACGGACTTCTTATAATCCTTCTGGTAGGGGCTCAGGTAGTCACCTTGATCTCGAGATGGAAGAGGAGAAGATCGGTCCCCAGACTGCAAGCTGACCTCAGGACTCTTGTCGGAGGTTTTCTCCCCAACACTCTTACGAGGTGGAGGAGGAGGCAGAGCAGGAACAGGTGCCTTGGAAGGACCGACGCTAGGTTTCTTCGGAGGAGGAGGAGGGTTGCTGGAGCTGCTTGCAGCCCGACCACGCTTCCTGCTCATCACGCTGAGGATCTTGTTATCCATCCCGGCAGCTATGTCCACTAAACCCGAGCCGACCAGGCTTGTTGGTGACAGGAGGTCTTGGCAGGTAGACGCGTTCAACAGAGCCGTTTCCACCTGAAGCAAAGGCCGATCTTCAAGCCCCCCGATCAGACCCCACGACTCTGAAATAACACAGAAGGTTAAAGAACCCAATAAGTAGCAATCTAATTCAGAATATAGGCAAAAATGAACGACCTGGGGTGACAAAATGGGTAGGAAGATAAATGTCCCCACCAAGCGACCGAACCGCTGGACACCAGTTCCCTCCAGCAAAGAAGAATTTGTTCTTCCAATTTTTACATGAAGATGGAAACCCAGTGATCGGTTTCCTCTTTGCGGAACTGGACATGAAATAGTACCAGCCTGCCTCCCTCGGGCTACTCCGCAGCTGGTACAGATGTTTCACTTCAACAAGAGAAGGCTCCTCCGACCCGCACCTCTCCCACAACACAAACATTGCCGAGAGAACCCTCCACCCATTTGGGTGTAACTGACCTGGGGCCAGGTGCATACCGCCCAGTATCTTGGCAAAGTAAGGTTGAAGGGGCAGCCGAGCTCCTAGTCTGAAACTCTCCAAGTGCATCGTCACATACCCTTTCGGAGGCCGACTAGGGACATCACCTTTCCCAGGAACTACAAGACGAACCTCGTCGGGGATGTTGTAGAGGTTCCTAAGTTTAAATAGATCAGTAGGGGTGGTGGCACAAGCCATGAAATCAATAGGGTAGGAATCAGCCTCCACCCTATGGCCTAGGTTCCTTTTCTGAGCAGGTCGGCTCGGTCCAGAACTGCTCCCCTCACCATCACCTACTCCTTCAGGGATCCCAACCCCACCAGAACTGTGGTTCTCACCAGAGCCTGACGCAGGTCCACCTCTATTCCCAACAAGCTCTAGTTCAGGGGAAGGAGAGATAACTAAAGGGCGTGGGTATTCAAGGGCATCCCTGCCATGGGAAGGACCTACACTACTGGAGGGGCCTAAGTAATCAGTGGGTATTGACACATTGAAGCCTGAGTCCCCAGACTCTTCATCACCCTCATCAACAATTAATTTCCTCTTCCGATTTGACATACCGGAATCCCAAAAAGAAAACAAAGAAAACCCAAGTACACGAATACAAAAAGGGGCAACACAAAACCCAATCAACAACAGCCAAAGAAGGGGTTAAAGGCTATACCTGGAATAGACTGACACTGATAGCGCTGCCGTGACAGAGAAGACACCCAGCAAATGGATACTCCGGGCGCTGGAAGTGTGAGCAAAGTTCAGAGAAAAATTTGGTTAGCGGCGGAGAAACGAGTAACAAGATGATGATGACTCCAGTCTAGGGATTTGAAACGAAAAGGCGGAAATAGAAGCATTTAAGTGATGGGATATGCCAGCTCACCCCCCATATATCGAGGACGAATAGCCCGTCGTTTCAAATTTCAAATTCAGAGAGTCGGGAAGCGCCACGTCACCAACCGTTACGAGAGGCCAGGATAGATGCAAGCCCAGATATGCAATGGGCATGCTTATTTAGGCCCATGCTCAGGTCGGAATCCCCCCAGAACAAGGATGGTACCTCAGGTCCGCCCCAGCAAACAAAAGACCAGATGAGAAGTTCCCCGGGTTGGCGAGATTTGACCATCAGTTTCTACTCTTCATTCATTTCATTCACCAGACCAGAAACTGGGGGACTGGTGTTGAGTGCATAAGAGCACCAGGTCGGCACCAGGTCGACCATGATACTATTCTCGCCCCGGCACGGATCGCTTCAGCCAAAATGATATGAGCAGAACACGGGGGCGAGCATGAGCCGACCAGAGATGAATACAACCAAGGAAACATACCGACCAGAGGTATATACCGAGCCAACATTCATCCCCGGAAAAGCGGGAACACGATCCCACAAAATCGCAGTAGTTACGCTTTTCCAGAGCCGTCGAAGGACACGCGAGATCCACGTTTGCCCACAATGTAACAGTTAGAGCCCCATGAGGGGTTGCCACTACCCGAAAAAGGTGGGGGCAGCGGCTATAAAATGGGAAGAAATCAATGAAGAAAGGGACAGAAAAACTGAGAGAGGGAAAACGCTGCCAAATTGCAACCAGGCCATTTTCCTATAAACTTTGAGCAAATCTCGAACCATTCGTAAATCCAAATTTAATCGTTTTCCCGTAAACACCTTGTGCTAACTTAGGCATCGGAGGGTTTACGCCGGCAAAATCACCGGCGTCTCTGATCCGTTTTTGGTGTACGCAGGTCTAGTGAGAGAGAGAGAAGGGCAATTGCAGCCTTAGCGGTTCAAGCAACAGTCGAGAACTTAAACGTTGGTGAGCGAATCTGGTCGGTCCAAGGACGAGCAGATTTTGGCATCAACAGAGGGATTGCCCAAAGCGGACACAGCTGAATGCTATGGTCAAGGAAATGGAGGCGGAACCTTCCAATAAGGCAAGTACTTCTCGAATGAACCCTTTACAATTGATGAATACTTTGAGGGAGGAAGTCGTGTGCAATGACTTCAATCAAGGGTTGATGGTCATGACTGTTTTGGTGGATGGGAGGGAAGTGCATGCTATACTGGACACAGGAGCCACAACAAAATTTTTTGCGTCCTATGAAGTGACGCGTTTGGGTTTGAAAGTAACGGCTGTGGGCAGCAAAGTGAAGGCTGTAAATTCGGCTAGTGTTGGTGTTCAAGTGGCTGTGCAAAGTTCACTACGGGTCGGAACTTGGCAGAAAACGGTAAAGTTCACTATCATGCCTCTTGATGATTTGAATTTAATCCTTGGTATGTAATTCTTTATGGCTGCAATGGTACAACTAATGCCTTATCGGAAAAGCATTTTAATCATGGGCACGGAGACACCATGCATTGTACCATGCAATTTTATGGTCCATGGCAGATCAAAACCATCACTCCAATCTGCGAGACAATTTGCGAAAGGCTTGAAACGGAAGGAGAACTCTTACTTGGCAGCGTTGTTGGAGATAAAACCTGATCAGGTTGTAGAGGTGCCTAATGAGTACGCCCCAAGTGTTGGATGAGTTTGCAGATGTCATGCCGCCGGAGCTCCCTCGAGTCTTACCACCAAAACGTGTTGTAGATCATCGAATTGATCTAGAGCTTGGCGCAAGACCCCCTGCTCAGGCTCCATATCGGATGTCGCCTTCGGAGTTGGTGGAACTTTGGAAGCAATTGGATGATTTGCTGGATGCGGGATTCATATAACCATCCAAAGCACCTTATGGCACACCGATATTATTTCAAAGGAAGCAAGATGGCTCAATGCGGATGTGTGTGGACTACCGCGCCTTGAACAAGGTAACAAAAAAAATATATTATGTCCCTAACATTGCGGATTTGTTTGATCGTTTGTGCAGAGCCTCTTACTTTACAAAACTGGACTTGATCGGAATATTGGCAAGTACGGATTGCGGAAGGCGACGAAGCAAAAACAGTTTGCGTAACTCGGTATGGGTTATATGAGTTCTTGGTGATGCCTTTCCGACTCACCAATGGGCCTACAACATTCTGTAATTTAA
Organism: Citrus x clementina; assembly: GCF_000493195.1. NCBI lineage: Eukaryota > Viridiplantae > Streptophyta > Magnoliopsida > Sapindales > Rutaceae > Citrus > Citrus x clementina. The sequence goes on from NW_006262201.1 coordinate 8,138,421, forward strand.
TGAATGACGTGTTGTATGAGTACTTGGACCGCTTTGTGGTGGTGTATCTCGATAATATAGTTGTGTACAGCGAGTCTTTGGCGAGTCACTTGGATCACCTTAGACTAGTGTTCTCACGGTTACGGGAGCATAAACTCTTTGTCAAGAAGGAAAAATGTGAGTTTTGTCGCCGGGAGATAATTTTCTTGGGGCATCGGGTAAGCCAAGGCAGAATTCGCATGGATGAGAGGAAGGTCAAGGGTATCCTTGATTGGCCTGCACCTACAAAGGTGGCGGAACTTCGGTCGTTTCTTGGGACTAGCTAACTACTACCGCAAGTTCATCAAGGAGTGCTCAAAATGGGTTAGTGTACTCACGGACTTGTTGAAGAACGATCAGAAGTGGGAATGCACGGAAGCGTGCCAGCAAGCATTTGAGAAACTCAAGCAAGCAGTAGCTTCGGAGTCGGTGCTCAAACTACCGGATTTCAGCTTGCCATTTGAGGTACATACGGATGCATCGGATAGGGACATTGGTGGCGTGCTGGTTGAAGATGGCCACCCGGTAGCTTTTGAAAGCCGGAAGCTAAAGGATGCAGAACAAAGGTACTCGGCACATGAAAAGGAGATGACGGCAGTGGTACATTGCCTAAGCACTTGGAGGCACTACTTGCTAGGTACGGTTTTTTTTGTTGTTACGGATAATGTTGATAATACTTATTTTAAGACGCAGAAGAAGCTATCACCCAAACAAGCAAGATGGCAAGAGTTCCTTGCCGAATATGACTTTGTGTGGATACATAGGCCGAGAAGGCAAAATCAGGTTGCGGATGCTCTCAGCCGCAAAACAGTTGAAGTGTATGTGGCCGCTTTGACAACTGTGGTGACGGATTTTCTTGACAAGATTCAGCAGCAAGCGGAAACGGATACAAGCTACTGCCAACTCCGTGAGAAGATCATGCAGGGCTTGGTGTGGAGATATTGGGTTGAAGAGGATCTAATTTATGCATGAGGTGGGAAGTTATATGTTCCTTCGGGAGGGGACTTGCGGAGAATTTTGTCGCGGGATACACATGACTCTCAATGGGCTGGACATCCAGGGGTGGAAAGGATGATGGCGTTGCTGGAACGTTCATATTTCTGGCCTAAAATGGAGGATGACGTGCGGTTATACGTCAAAGCTTGCCTAGTGTGTCGATGAATTTGCCTTAGCCTTAAAAGCTCCCGACCGATGGTCGTTCCTAGGCCCAGTCAACCACTTACAGAAGGGATCTCCTTTCATTAAGGCAGGTTGCTAAGCCAGTGGTACTTCTACAACCATTGTCAAATCCGAAGAGACTTTGGCAATCTATCTCAATGGATTTCACTTCGGGAATGGCTAAATCGAAAGGGCAGAAATCGATTCTTGTTGTGGTTGATCGATTTTCAAAATATGCAATATTTATGCCCGCACCTCATGCTTGCCCAGCGGACAAGGCAGCAGAGCTGTTTTTCAAGCATGTGGTTAAATACTTTGGTGTTCCGAAGGACATCATTAGTGACCGGGATGTTCATCGAAAGGTTTTGGACAGTACTCTTCAATTTGATGGGGACGGAATTGAAGTTTTCTACTGCCAATCATCCTCAGACGGACGGATAAACGGAGAGGGTGAATGCATTATTGGAAGAATACTTACGACACTATGTGACAGCAAGCCAAAAGAATTGGGTGGACTTGCTGGATGTAGCTCAATTTTGCTATAACATCCATCACTCTTCAGCGACAGGGATGAGCCCAGCGGAGTTGGTCATGGGGCAACAACCATTGACTCTTCACGAAGTGGCGAAACAACATACTGGCGGGAAATGCCCTGCAGCTTACCGATTCGTGCGAGACAAGCAAGAAATGATCGAGATAGCCATTGATAGCTTGGTGAAGGCATCGCGATGAATGAAGAAGTATGCAGATGCTGGAACACAACCGCTGGAGTTCAATGTGGGTGACAAGATGTTGCTAAAACTAACGCCTCAGATTTGGAAGAAAATCAATAGCAAAATGGTGCATCGAGGGCTGGTACCGAAGTATGACGGACCATTTGAGGTAATGAAACAGATGGGTCAGGTTGCGTATCAGTTACGGCTGCCTGCGGTTGAAAATACATCATACATTTCATGTAAGTTTCCTTAAACCTTTCAATGAAGACTTGGCTGAAACGGGACGCCAACAAGCCAAGCATGCTCCACCGATAATTCGGAAGCAATATGACAAGGAAGTGGAGAGAATTCTTGATCATAAAACCATGGGGCAAAGTAAGAAGAATCGGAGAACGGAATTTCTGGTTCAATGGAAGGGAGGTGCAGCGAAGCGGATGCTAGCTGGGAAAAGGAAGTATCTTTGTGGCAATTCGAGCGGGAGGTTAAAGCGTACTTGGACTCCTTGCCGATGAGGGCGTTGGGTTCTTCTGGTAGGGGAGGTTTGTTACCGCCTTAAAACTTGAGGCACGTCAATGCTTGGCTTGCGGCCATGTGCCAAGCATAATGTGGCAACGGAAGTGCAAAAAAACAAGGCAAGTCTGCATGCGGGCTGGGGCATGGCAGCAACTAGCAGGCTGATGGGCAGCGCGCGCGAGATATGTGCGGGGCAGCGCACAAGTGCTCCAAGGATTTAGCGCGCACATGAATGCGCGCAACTCAGACGCATGCTAAAGGGCAGCGGGCGAGCGCGCATGCAGCATACGCGCACACAAAGCGTGCGGGGCAGCGCGCACATGCACGCTAAGAGATATCGGACAGGCGCGGTAACGAATATCGAACAGGCGCGCCAATGGAGCGCACACGAACGGAACATATGCCACACACAAGCATCAGCGCAAGGGGATTGTTGGAGCCATTCTTAGTGGCGGCGACCCGCCACTACATGAGCACTACCCAAAACAAGGATGTTGTCTGAGTGGGGATGGTCCGCCACTATTCAATGTAACCTAAATAATAGTGTATAGGCAAAGCACTAGGGTAGTGGGCTTAATTGTTTAGTGTGTTGGTGGCAAACAAGGTATGGGGTGGGAATACTCTATACTATCCTAGTAAGTGGGGCTGTCACTTACAAATGCTATAAGTAGCCAAGTTTTGTAGACAGTGAGTGGTATTCTCCTAGCACTCTTGTTGGAAGCTATTTGTAGTTCTTTGTTCTTGATTAATAAGAAAAGGTTGGAAGTTGGTGCTTCCGTAAATCTCGTGTGCCTTGTGTTTGTGTTTCAGTTGTTGTATCGTTGAAAATCTTGGGGTGTGTTTCACACACGTAGCCTCCGTTGCAAATTGTCGAGTGGCTAGTTAAGCAGAAAACTTAGCACCATCACGGGCTTGCCGTATCGAAGAAAATAGCCTTGTGACAGTTTGGTATCAGAGCCTCAATTCAACAACATGTCGGGAGACACTTTGAAAGATAGAATGAGTCGGATGGAAGCTGCTGTCGGGGAAGTACACCCCGGAGAGGAATCTTTGGCTGTCAAAACAGAGGTAATCTCCATTGATATGACGAATCTGAAGTTGGCCTTTGATGGGTTAACTAAAGATGTTGCTGAAAAACACGGTTCGGTGATGGAAGATGTTGATGCTTTGGTGGGGGAGCTAAAGGGTAGGATCGCTAACCTTGAAAGTAAGTTGAGCTTGCTAAAGCGCGCAGTAAGTACAACTTCTATGCATTCGGAGGGAGGGCCTTCGAAGATCAAGGTTCCGGAGTCGAAACAATTTGGCGGTACGCGGAGCGCCAAAGAGCTGGAGAACTTCTTTAGGGATATGGAGCAGTATTTCAAGGCTGCTCGGATATCCGAAGTGGAGCGGGTTTCCAATACAAGAATGTATCTTGAGGGAGATGCAAAGCTTTGGTGGTGGAGTGGACTTTAAGAAGATGCTGAAGCCAACCGACCAACTATCGAAACGTGGGAATCACTGAAGCGAGAGTTGAAGTGTCAATTCTTGCCGGGTAACGCGAGCTGGATAACAAGAGAAGGCTTGAAGATGCTCAAACATACCGGTTCAATCAGGGATAGAAGATTAAAGGAGGTAAAGTAATGTTTGCTTTAAAGATCACAATTGAAGAAGAAATGTTGGAGCACGTTCGGGATGCCAAAACACCAAGGAAGCATGGGACACTCTTGCTACACTTTTTCTAAAGAAGAATGATACAAGGTTGCAACTTCTTGAGAACGAGTTGCTATCGATAGCACAATGAGACATGACGATTGCTCAGTACTTTCACAAAGTGAAGTCAATATGCCACGAAATTTCAGAGTTAGATCCAATAGCTGTTTTTGGGGATGCGAGGAAAAGGAGAATAATTATCCATGGTTTAAGACCTGAATACCGAGGGTTTGTTGCCATTGTACAGGGATGGCTGACACAACCATCGCTTGTTCAATTTGAAAATTTGCTTGCAGGTCAAGAAGCTATGGCCAAGAAAATGGGAGGACTCGCAATAAAGGGTGAAGAGGAAGCCCTCTACACCAACAAAAGTAAAGGTAGTTTCAAGGGCACACTGGTAATGGATCTACAAAGGATGGTGATAAAGTGAAAAGTCACCAAGGAAAGGAAGTCTCTCATTTAGGGGAAGCTTTGAGGAATAATAATAATAGTAGAAAGTTCGATGGCGAGTGTTTCTCTACCACACTCGATAATACTCCATCCGCAAGTGCCAAGTGTAGATTAGAAGTGGCGTTGCCATCTATCTCATTCCACTTGTCATAGTTATCTCCATGAGCATTTCTCCAATTGCTACCAAGCAATTATTTTTCCTCAATATAGCTTTCATCTTCATTTTCCACAACGAAAAATTATTCTCGTTGAACTTCTCAATTTCATACTTTGCCGCCCATTTTGTTAATGAATACCGCACACTAGTTAGTGTACCACCTCGAATAGTTGTGAGTATGTGTGAATATGCACACCAGGAAAGTTTCCAGGAAAGACTGGAGGGGTCCCAATGGTTCCACTTAAAACCCAGACTCCTTAGGCTCTTATCACCTTTGTGACAGAATGTTCCTAAACATGTACAAAACCACATAATTACTTTACTCACACCATTATTCCTTGCTTTGCACCGTAAAATTCTTGGATCGCTCCCACCGTTTTCTCGTGAACAATATCATATACATGAATAGTACTGTATACATGAATAGAACCATATACGTGAACAGTACCCGACTCCAAAAATACAACCAATAGCACTGATACCACTGTTAGGAAATTAAAGGATGAAGCAGACACATAGCTAAAATAAAATTAGAAGAAAATAAAGAACAAACACAAAAGAGGACACCAGAAAATTACGTGGTTTGGCTTTTAGCCTACGTCCACGAGCAGAGACAGAAGGAAAATATTTCACTAGTGAAATAAGGATTACAAGTATTGTAATATTTTGGCTCACTACCCAAAACCCCAATACACCCAATCTCTCACTCACTAATTACACAAGAGTATTAAAACTCTTAATCTCTCACACAATTCTTTCTCTTTTACAAAACAGAGAAGAGAAACTTAAGAAAATGAAATGAATAAAATGAGGAGGGGGCCTCTCTATTTATAGCCAAAATTGGCTATTAATTTTTTTTTTTTTTGGCGGCATCTTATTCTTCCATCTTCTTCTCTCTTCTTTTTCTTCATTCCAAATTTGCTGCTGCCAAATTCTTCTTCAAACAAAGTTATTATTGACCATCTAGATGGCCACTTTATACCATCTAGATGCCCACTTTGTTTGACATTTCTCCTACTTAGAGATTTGATTGAGAACCAATCAATCTCCACACCATCCTTTCTGCTTCGTCATTGTCATGTTACCTACGTTTTTACTAAGCCACAAGAGGATCTACTCCAGACAAACTTGTCAGTATTGATTGGCTTGGTCAAAACATCTGCTAGGTTCTCCTTCGTATGGATTTTCTGTAAATCCACACTTTCGTCTTCCATAACTTCACGAACGAAGTGATACTATACCCATATGTGCTTTGTCCTGGAATGAAATGCTAGATTCTTTGCAATATGCAAGGCACTCTGAGCTGATTTTACAAGAGTTGAAGCTAATGGAGAAGTGAGATCAATAAACTTAATTTATCTCACTCTTTTTAGAGCTCCAAAGTGTGAGAGATTATTTGGGGAGCTCCTCCTTTGGGTATGGGTCAAGTCAAATTCAGATGGTATATCCTACGGTAATATTGGTTCATATGCTTGTGGGATGTGTCTTTCGAGATACAAATAGTGTCTTCTTCGAGTGTATATTGTTGCTCGCCTATTCTTATGGGTTAGGTCAAGGCAAATCATGGCCATTGTTTTTTTCATTGAACAAGCTATTGCTCATGGTTCGCATCAATTATGTGTGTGCAAACTGTTGTGGAAGCGTAGGTTGAACAGTTACTAATATTATAGTGACTACGACTTCTGGAAAAATATAAATGTGGTGGTAAACAAATACAAAGAAAAAATACATAATAATTTTACGTGATTCGGCGTAAGCATATACTCATAAACAACGACTGGAAGATAACTTTACTAATAAATAGGAATTTACAAAATTTTGGGAAGAACTCCCAAAAACCCATAATCCCAATACACCCAATTGAATCCTTACTAAAACACTCAAATAGAAGCTCTCTCAAATTTTGCAAATTGCTTCACTTGCAATTTCTCTTAACACAAAATGGGATACTAACAATTGCAAAATGGTTCTCTATTTATAGAGAGCATTTTGCACCAATTTGGATTCAATTGGCCAAGTTGTGGCCTTTCAAAAGTCAAGTTTGGTGCTTGACTTTTGAACAATCTGGTTTAGCTTTGGTGGCACCAAAAATGTTAACATATATATGTCTATAATATTGATTTTAATGATAACAAACTTTATATATTTTTCTTTAAAATGTTGGAGTTTTCATTAATAAACAATTTCTTAAAAGTCGTATAATATTTCTAAATATGTTCATGAAATCTGGCTATTCGTTAACTTTAATCGAAAAATCATTCCCTGAGAAATTCTATTAAAATTGTGATTCTAGAATTAAATGGCGAACTGTTAATATCAAAACAGCTAATCGATTATTTCTAGAGAGGCATAAATCCTTGATCTTGAACCGTTTAACAAAAACGGATAAGACTAGTCTGTTTTGCAGGTTACTAGAAATAACCGGCGAACTGTTAACTGCAAACGGCTAATCGATAATTTCTATAATTGAATTTTATGCTAACCTTGAAACGTTTAACAAAAACGGACAAGCTCATTTTGTTTTGCAGGTTACTAGAAATAACCAGCGAACCATTAACCGCAAACAACTAACTGATAATTTCTAAAATAAAATTTCATGCTAACCTTGAATAGTTTAGCAAAAATGGATAGCCAAAATTTGTTTTGCAGGTCTCTGGAAATTAATGGTGAACCGATAGTGGCAAAAGGTTAACCGATTCTTTAAATTCAGCTCAACGGTCATTTAGATTAGTCAAAACAGTTAATCGATAACTATTAACGGCGATCCAATTTCTGGCAGAAAGTCAATAATGACTATTTTTCAGCTCCAACTATAAATAAGCTCAATCAAATTCAAACAAGGGTTGATCACAGAGTTATCATTGAGCTTGTAATTGAGAATACAACATTCATTAAGCTTTAAATTTGTTCTTGTTTCATTTATTCACACATTGAGCATTGATTTGTAATCATATATATTGTGTGAGAGAAAAACACATTTGTAACCTTTGTTTTGAGTGATTGTAAGTGTTTGGATGCACTTGAATTAAGAGATTAGGGATAATCTTTTGGTGTAAAGGTTAACTGACACCTGTGCAGTCAATTGTAAGTGTTCTTGAAGCCTTAAAGGCTTGACTAGTGGAATCCCCAAGCCCGGTGAGCTTGGAGGCGTGGACGTAGGCAAGGTTTGGTTGAACCACATAAAAATCTTTGTGTTTGAATCTCTCTTCCCTTATCTCTTTACATTTTGGTTGATTTATTTATTATTGTTTTAAATTCATTTAAGATTCGCATTGAGTTTTGTTCAAGCATTGCATAATTTTTTAGAAACTCAATTCAACTCCCCCCCCCCCCCCCCTCTTGGGTTGCCTAGATAGTATTTCACAAAAGGCTGACACTTTTCAACACAAACAACTCTTATGAGCCATTTTGAGGCTTGAGGGTTGAATCTTGATAAAATAAAGGCTGCAAATCTCATCATCGCTCATATTTGTCACATGCAACTAAATAGTAAAAGTTTTGATAAATTAATATTCTAGAACACAAAACATTTACTAATTTAGTGGATATTAATTAATCGATAAATTAATAAAGAAAATCCTTTATTTTCAGTTATACAATTGCGTTGCCTTGATTTAGTATTTACTACGTTTTATTTGAATAATAATCATTTGCCTTGCATTGATAGCAGTAAGATTATTGTAGAGTTTTTAATTTTTAATTTTTATTTTTCCCCGAAAAGAGCTTTCTTTGGTAAAGATGACATATGGAGCCCATCTTGCGTATAGACAACTTAAAGTGATATTGATATTGAATAACTTCTTGTTGCAAAATGACAATTTCAATAGAAGGCAAATAACATTGAGGATATAGTTTACAAAAGGCACTTAGACATATCATATAGATTTAGTTACAAATTTAAGTAGTTATTAAATTCGATAGTAAATAGGCCCTATAGGAAAATGTGATTTTTTAATAAGTTTAAGGCAAATAACAACTACACTACCAAGGTTTCGAAATGATCATGCACACCCCCAAGTTTTCAATTAGAGATAATTGATTAGTGTTAAAAATGGATGCTTATTAAGGGATAAAAATGTTATTTTGTTTTATTAATGTAATTTATATTTGTAATTGCGTAACATATTGTAAATTTCTAATTATTTTTCTAAATATTTGATTTTGTGTATTTTTGTGTGTTTATTAGGTAAAAATAATAATTTCATGCAATTTGAGGCTACGAACAAATATATGGATGTCAAATTTGGATTCCGGAAGTCCAAGAAATTATGTCATTGTCGAGGAGTAGGGGTGGGCAAAATCGAACCGGAATCGAAAAAAATTCGGTTCGGTTCTTTTAAAGTAAAAAATCCGAATTTATAAATACCGAACCGAACCAAAATTAGGGCATTTTTGTAATTTTACTAGGACATATATATGTTGGGGAAAAATCAAGTTTTTAAATTTTTATAAAACCTTTTTAAGATCTCTCTCATATAATATATAAGAATTTGTACCTTGAAATTTAAGATCTCATATAATATATAAGAATTTAAGATCTCTAGAAATTATACCTTGAAATCCGATTTAGCTTTTTCCGCTGAAATGATTTAGGCTCTCATATCACGATCCGTCACCACCACTCCTATTAGATCACGATCTGTCACCACCACTCCTATTAGATCACGATCTGTCACCACAACTCCTATTAGATCACGAATTGTCACCACCACGCTTGTTAGAACACGAACTAGTACCAATGATCTTCCAAGTTATGACTCAGGTTTGATCTACACTTGACGTGTGGGCGCCTTTATCACTACCAAAGCAACTAGCACGAGAAAATTTTTCTCTCAACAATAGAGAGAAAAATCTTTTTCTCTGATCTATATAAAGTGGCTTCTCTCTTTTTTCTTTAGAGAAAATAAGCCTTTTATATCTCCATTTAGTGAAAACCCTAGGCTCCAAATAATCCAAAAACAAAACTTACGTTATTTGTTTTTTCTATAGGGGACCCATCTTGTAAAATAACATAAGACCCCTTACATACAAGCTAATTAAATGGAGCCTCCCACTAAAAGATATATTTAGGTTTTTTACCCAAATAGCTAGTTATCTTACTTATTAGTCCAGTAGTGGTGCAGTCAATTAAATGAGCTAACCCGGGGATCATTTGGGAACATACAATAGTGGCTATAACAATTAGGTCTGTAATTAAACTAGCCTAATTATTTAATTCCAAATCTACTCCATTAAAAAATTGGAATTGACCTCCACAATTGTATGCTCGAATAATAATTTGTCCCAAGCCACATTGATTTCTTTACTGCACAATCCTTTGTACCACATCGTTAATTATATTGATATCTCAACTGTCCAATCAATTTAATAACATCTCGTTCCTTGATACTTACTAGTTTTCTCTAATGATCATTTTCAACATACTAAATATGTTGACACACTCTGACCAGAGAATTCTATGATCAAGTGCCGAAAACCCATCAAGAGATGTGTTGTACAAATTATATATTGTTAATCCATAACTCCAATACTCATAATTGCTCCCACCAAGATACCGGGTAATCTTGACCACAAGAATGTGTCGTGCCCATTGGTAACTCAAATGGAATAACAATTACAATCATGAAATCATAACTAACTCAAAATTAAGATTACAATAAAATCAATGCCTATGAGATTTAATAAGTCTGACAGTCATTTCAAGGTTAATTAAATCTAATATGTGATCTTATTCAATGTAGTCGTACTACATCAATAAATTCATACATGATTAAGACAAATCATTCAATGAATTCATTACAGTCTATACCTAAATAAAGTGCCCAACTTTATTTATCAACTGCGAACTAAATTTATTTAATCATAAGATAACTTGTATTTATGTCTTCTGTGAATCCACATGGTGATCACATAAATACATATAATATGATTAAATGGACTTTAATAAAAATATTAATTCAATTAAGATATTTGAATAAAATACCTCATTAATTTTATTAATCAGAAAAAATATTTATTACAATTAAATAAATACATATGCTTTTAAAGAGCATATTTTCCCAACAATCTCCCACTAGCTCTCAAAGCATATTTGGCATCTCACGCATGCCCATGGATTCTAAGTGCAAGTTAAAAGGTTTCCCAGGTATGGCCTTAGCAAAAGGATCTGCCAAGTTTTGCTGTGACGCAATCTGAGCAACCTCCACATCATCTCTCTGCACTATATCCCTTATAAGATGATATCTCCTTTCAATATGTTTTTGTTCTTGTGGTTCCTTGGTTCCTTAGATTGAGCTACCGCACCACTATTGTCGCAAAAAAGTTTAAGGGGTGCAGTTACAGCAGGTACCACCTCAAGATCTTGTAGGAACTTGCGGAGCCATATAGTTTCTTTTGCAGCTTCGGATGCAGCCACATATTCAACTTCAGTTGTGGAGTCTGTGACATAAGATTGTTTCACACTCCTCCAACTAATAGCTCCACTTCCCAATTTAAACACATAGCCGGAAGTTGATTTTCTGGAATCCTTATCTGACATAAAGTCAGAATCAGTATAACCCACTGGAATGGGTTCATCACCAGAATACACAAGCATATAATTTTTAGTTCTTTTCGGATACTTCATTATATGCTTGACCGCAGTCCAGTGTTCAGGTTCAGGATTAGATTGATATCTACTAACCATCCTTACCGCAAAACAGATGTCTGGCCTAGTGCAAAGCATGGCATACATGAGACTTCCCACAGCTTCTGCATTGGGAACTCGTCTCATTCTCTCTATCTCTTCAGATGTTTTAGGTGATTGATCCTTAGAGAATGCAATTCCATGTCTGAATGGTAATAAACCAGTCTTGAAATTTTCCATGCTAAATATAGCCAATATCTTATCGATATAGACTGCTTGAGACAAGGCTAAAGTTTTATTCTTTCGGTCTCGTAGTAACTTGATACCAAGAATATAACTTGCCTCCCCCAGGTCTTTCATATCAAATTGTTTTGCTAACCAACTCTTTATTGTAGTCAATACTCCTATATCATTTCCAATCAGGAGAATATTGTCTACACAAAGAACTAGAAAGGCTACAAATTTTCCCTGAATTTTCTTGTACACACATGGTTCATCAATGTTCTGAATGAATCCAAGCGATCTAATCGCTTGATCAAATCTGATGTTCCATGACCGGGATGCTTGCTTCAATCCATAAATGGATCTCTGCAATTTACATATCATGTGTTCTTGGCCTTTTGTACGAATCCATCTGGTTGCTGCATGTAGATGTCTTCTTCAAGATGCCCGTTAAGAAAGGCTATCTTGACATCCATTTGCCAAATTTCATAATCTAGCACTGCAGTAATGGAGAACAGAATCCTGATGGATTTAAGCATAGCAACCACAGAAAAATGTTTCCTCATAATTGATTCCCTCTTTTTGAGTAAGCCATTTGGCTACTAATCTTGCTTTAAATGTTTTCATCCTTCTGTCTACTTCTCCTTCTCTCTTGTAGATCCACTTGCACCCTATAAGTTTTACCCCATTTGGTGCCTCTACAAGTTCCCAGACTTTATTGGAATACATAGATTCCATTTCTTGATTCATGGCCTTTTTCTAAAATTCAACATCTCTATCTATTAGAGCTTCGTTGTAACTAGTGGGATCTTGTACATGTTCATCTGAGATAGCCGTATAGGTTTCTCCTAAAAGCATGTATCTCGCAGGTAACCTAGTTACCCTCCCACTACGACGAGGTTCTAAAAGTGATGGTTGTTCAAGGATAATCCTGTGTTGATCAGCTGGTTGTTGTTGTTGTTCTTCCTATTCTATAACAGGTGTTGAAAGCTGAGCATCAACCTGATCTTTTTTATTTCTCTAGTTTTACCTTACTCTTAGGTTATAAGTCATTATATAGTCTTCATCAAAGAAAGTAAAGAATATTTCTATAAATACATTCCTATCTTGAAGACTATAATTCAGACTTTCCCTTATTCCTTTAAGATACCTAAAACATGCAAGCTTCTGAACACGAATCCATCTTCTCCATCTCTGATTCTAGTAGAAATACTAGTAAACTCCAAATACGAATGTGTCTCAAACCATGTTTGTGACTTTTTAATAATTTCTTGGAATAGTAGACACCGAGAGAGATGAAACTAAGTTCAATAAACTTTGTAGTTTCAAATACTAGTATCTGGAATCAAAAAGGTAAATGATAAATCACTTAGTATATATCTTGTCTTATCCAAAAGAATCTTGTTTCTCCATTTAATTACACTATTGTATCATAGTGTTCATTGACAACCAAATAGTGCTTGAATTCTCCATAGAGATATTCTTTGTTTTGATCATATCGAAGTTCTTTTATGTTCCTGTCTAATTGCTTATGTCTTATCCACGTACTCTTTTGAATTTCAAAAGCAATGGAATCATGACGCATTTAGACAAACATAAATAAAATGAATATTCATCAACAAGATTGGTAGAATACTCATAACCTCTTATAACATGTAAACTGATTAGTCCGTATACATTTGTATGCGCTAAATCATCAAATACAATGTTATGCTTTTAGCTCAAAAAGAGCATCCTTGTCATATTACTTTTCTAAATAAGATTTATAGAGTTACAATGATCAATCTTAATAGGTCAACAAGTCTATCATTAATCATTTTCTTAAAATCTTATTATAGTTTATATGACTTAAGCATAAATATCAGAGGTGGTTCTTGGTTAGAAGAAACATTTCTTTTCTTAGATAAATGCATATACTTTTTTATCATTATATCTTACTTTTGAATAGATCAATGTACTTCTATGATATAAATTGTCTTTATAAATAACCAAAATAAGTAATAAATAGAGGATCTAAAAATAACAGTGTACTCCTGTTTATTAAAACAAGCCACCGAAATTAAATTCCTTTAATATTTAGAAAAATAAAGACAAATATCAAAACTAAAGTCTTGTAAAATTGATCTAGTCTTTCAATTGATATAAACTAGCATGTCCTCAACTGCTGTTTGAAGCTTTCTTCACTTAATCTCGTGGTTTCCTGAAAATAAATAAATGAATTACAAATAAGATTAGTTATCTCAGAATTCATTATTGTATGAATCAATAGAAATTTGAACTAATTAGGAAGCTTAAAGATTTCCTATACCTGATTTTAATAATCTTAGGACAATCTTTCTTCCAGTGACCCTTCTGTCCACATTTGTAACACTTGCCTTTTGGCTTGCCACTTCTTTTAGTGGACAGTTTACCGATCCCAACTCTTGCTTGCTCATTCTTGTCTTTCAACTTAAGCCTTGAAGAGAATCCTTTTTCAGGAAGTTTTCTGCTATGATAAAATTCTTCTATAGCATGTAGTTCGTGCATTAATTCAATTAAGGTCATATCTTTATTATTTAAGATATAGCTGACCTTAAAATCTTTGAATGTATCAGGTAAAAATTCAATCACAATGTTAATCTTTGATTTATCATTGATTTGAACACCATGAATCTCTACCTCATTCAAATAGTCCATCATTTTGAGGACATGATCACGAACTTTTGTGCATAATCACGAACTTTTGTGCCCTCTTCCATCTTAGTATCCGTAATACATTTTAATGCTACTTCTCTAGCAAAATGAGTATTTTGCCCTAACATCTGATGAAGACTAGCCATTATTTCAGTGGCTGTTTCCATGCTCCGATGTTTCTTATGCAGTTCCACAGAAATCGAAGCCAATATATAGCGATTAGCCATTTTGTTAGCTTTGCACCATTTCTCATAAGGCTCCCTCTGATTTCTATAATCGTATAACGATGGTTCAGGAGGGCAAGGCTTGGTCAACACATATTTGCTTCCCTTAGCAGTGAGAATATTAAATAGATTGCGTTTACAATCTAAATAATTTTCGCCAATGAGTTCATTTTTAACAAGGATAATTAATAATGGGTTGATGGAAGACATTTTCTGAAAAAAAAACTTGCATAAATACTTTGAAACAATATTCACAATAAATGACAAAAATGCAAAAAATCATAAATGCATTTTAATTTATTATAACGATAATCTAGTACCGCTTTGACAAGCTATCCGTTGGGGAAGTCATGTCTACACTTACTAGACCCAATTATCCATTAGATTATTTACTTTCATGTATAGACATGATAAATGATTATCGTTATCCCTTTGGGCCTAAATTTGTTAACAGAGCTTCGTTGGGAAGGTTAATAACAAATTTTAGTTGAGTGTATAACCATTGTTTCAATCTACGTATTTTTCATATCAATAGTCACCGTTGGGGCGAACAAAGGATTGAAAAATATTTCAATTTTATCTTTGAAGAAGTTCATCAAATAAAATATCTAATATATATACCTTCTGTAGGGAGCATCACCGTATCATGAAGTTGAAGTATATATATAATTTTATTATTGAACTAACAATGGAGCCTGTGGG
>NW_006262201.1:8153670-8161757 GCF_000493195.1 Citrus x clementina
TTTTTCCTTTTTTTTCTTTTAAAAAATATATATGTAATGCATGCTCCTATATATATGTAGATGATATCAATATTATTGAGCATAGGCAAATTTCAAACAATATAATGAAATTCTTAATTAATGAATGACATGTATCATTATGCATAGGGTGGCACTACCTATTCTATATGACATGTTATCATGGCATGCTATCATCCAAAACATAACATATAGAAAAATAATTAAATAATCTTAATTCATGGCTTTCCTAATAATGAAAAATACATTAACTCTAAGCCTAATCTTCATTGGGCTTCTTGTCAATGTCCATCTTCCATAATCTTGTTTTTGTTAATCGACTAGGGGAAATTAGGGTTTTAAATTTATAATTGGTCCAATTTTAATTTTTGGAAGGAAATAAATAAATAATTAAAATTTTTTATTAAAATAAAACTTTTGGACCAAAAATAAATTTAATGTGTTCAATTTTATCTATGCATTTTAATCCATTAAGCCCAAATTTCAATTGGGCCTAAAACTAGGATTCTTTAAGCCCGAAACTATTTTTGGACTTAAATGCCAAACATTAAAACTTATCAGCCCAAAGAGAAAATCTATAAAACTATAGGGATCGTAATGATAAAAACCATTAAAACCTTAAATCCATCTTTTTCTCTCCCCAGCCGCCATCACCACAAAGGGCAACGACTATTCACAATTTCCAGCCATCTCCGACGATGAGTTTTCTGCCGCGGTCACACCGGAAACATACCAAATACCTCCTTCGCGCTGCACGAAAAGCTCCTGCTCGCGCTGCCTGCTACGTGTGCTGGCTGTTGCACGCGAGTGTGAGGTAGCTGCTGCATGCGCGCTTGCTGGCAGCATGTGCTGCTGGTTGCCGTTGTCAAAATTTCCGGCCTCCGTCGCTCCGATCTGCTATCCGTGATTAATTTACAAATTTCCTAGGCCAATTTTGGCTTACAAAAATTCTATAACAGTAAAATAAATCAAGAGGGAAACATGGTGATAAAAAATCACCCCTCTTGTTACAGATCCAAACGAAAAATACAGTACAAAATCTAACCATGAATTAAGACAAATCAAAACATGATTTATTCATATATTAAACAAATAATATATATCTGAATAAATTGTGCCACTCTAATACATAAATTTCAAGATTAATTTCATACAAAATTCTTATATATTAATATGAGGAGGCTCTGATACCAATTGTTGGGGAAAAATCAGGTTTTTAAATTTTTATAAAACCTTTTTAAGATCGCTCTCATATAATATATAAGAATTTGTAATCGAGAAATCGTACCTTGAAAATCCAATTTAGCTTTTTCTGCTGAAATGATTTAGGCTCCCAGATCATGATCTGTCACCACTACTCCTGTTAGATCACGATCTGTCACCACCACGCTTGTTAGAACACGAACTGGTACCAATGATCTTCTAGGTTATGACTTAGGTTTGATCTACACTTGACGTGTGGGCGCCTTTATCACTACCAAAGTAACTAGCACGAGAAAATTTTTCTCTCAACAATAGAGAGAAAAATCTTTTTCTCTGATCTGTATAAAGTGGCTTCTTTCTTTTTTCTTTAGAGAAAATAAGCCTTTTATATCTCCATTTAGTGAAAACCTTAAGCTCCAAACAATCCAAAAATAAAACCCACGTTATTTGTTTTTTCTATAGGGGACCCATCTTGTAAAATAACATAAGGCCCCTTACACACAAGCTAATTAAATGGAGCCTCCCACTAAAAGATATATTTAGGCTTTTGACCCAAATCGCTAGTTATCTTACTTATTAGTCCAGTAGTGGTGCAGTCAATTAAATGAGCTAACCCGGGGATCATTTGGGAACATACAATAGTGGCTATAACAATTAGGCTTGTAATTAAACTAGCCTAATTATTTAATTCCAAATCTACTCCACTAAAAGATTAGAATTGACCTCCACAATTGTATGCTCGAATAATAATTCGTCCCAAGCCACATTGATTTCTTTACGGCACAATCCTTTGTACCACATCGTTAATAAATTGATATTTCAACTATCCAATCAATTTAATAACATCTTGTTCCTTGATACTTACTGGTTTTCTCTAATGATCATTTTCAACATACTAAATATGTTGACACACTCTGACCAGAGAATTCTATGATCAAGTGCCGAAAACCCATCAAGAGATGTATTGTACAAATTCTATATTGTTAATCCATAACTACAATACTCATAATTCCTCCCACCAAGATACCGGGTAATCTTGACCACAAGAATGTGCCGTGCCCATTGGTAACTCAAATGGAATAACAATTATAATCATGAAATCATAACTAACTCAAGATTAAGATTACAGTGAAATCAATGCCTATGAGATTTAATAAGTCTGACAGTCATTTCAAGGTTAATTAAATCTCATATGTGATCATGTTCAATGTAGTCGTATTACATCAATAAATTCATACATGATTAAGACAAATCATTCAATGAATTCATTACAGTCTATACCTAAATAAAGTGTCCAACTTTATTTATCAACTACGAACTAAATTTATTTAATCATAAGATAACTTATATTTATGTCTTCTGTGAATCCACATGGTGATCACATAAATACATATAATATGATTAAATGGACTTTAATTAAAAATATTAATTCAATTAAGATATTTGAATAAAATACCTCATTAATTTTATTAATCAAAAAAAATATTTATTACAATTAAATAAACACATATGCTTTTAAAGAGCATATTTTCCCAACAATATATACATAAATTAAACATGTGTTGTTTGCTCCACTCTCTCTCACGCTTTAGCTGCAGCACAGCCAGTTACCCAAGCCCTAACTCGCATCTGCTTTCTCCTTACCGCCGACCTACTGCTTCGTTTCTTTCCTTACTCTGTTGCTAGCTAGATAGTGAGGTAATGTGTATGTTTTCGTTCGTGAGTAACTTGCTCTGTTTTTCTTCCTTTTTTTTTTTTGAAATGGATCTTTTTTTTTTTAAATAACTCTTTAATTTTCACTTATTTCATGTTTATTTAAGTTATTAATAGCATTTAGTTTTATTAGTTTTGCCTAGTTATGAGCATGTTATTGTATTTTTCAATTTTTTTCGTTTGGAAATTATGCTCTGGACATTGCTGGGTGAAGTCTGCTGGCCACGAAAAGGTTGAAGATGATGGAGGGAAAATAGCATTTAGGTCCCTTCTTTTTTAATAATATTTTAGTATGACCTAATATTTAGAAAATGTTGCATATAAGAATTCTATTATGATTTAGTTTGTTTACTAACTTTGCATAATAGTCCTTGACCGAAGGTCAACTAGATAAAATATCATTTGAGTCCTTAATATTTTGCTAGTTTCTACTATGGCATAAATACTTATTTTATTTTAGTTACATTTTGGGCCTAAACTTTTGATATTAAACACAGTAACTATAATTTTGAAAACTCTTCGTTTTAGTCCAAAATTCTTGCTTTTTTTTTTTAATACAAATTTGTAAATTATTTTTTTTGTTTGATTATACATTGATTATAGTAGGCTTTGTGTGCAGGATGGAAGAAAATAGCAATGTTGTAGAGGAGATTATGAAGGATGATTTTGAGGAGGGTGTTGAAATAGAAAATGAATTGAAAAATCGAACCGAAAACTGAACCGTTAAGATGAACCGAAAAACCGATTGCTTAAATAAAATTGTTAAGAGAACTTAAACCATTCCGAAACAGAAAACCGAAAACCGAAAACCGAAACCGACCTATCGATTTTGATTCAGTTTTTTTGAAAGAAAAAAACCGAATGGTTTTTTTAAATTTTAGATCCGAACCGAACTAAACCGATGCCCACCCCTATCGAGGAGGATCTAAGACTTTTGTTGTAAAATTTTATATTTTTACCACGGTAAATGTGGTAATTGTAAAATTATAAATTTTTATCATGTTAGGTATGGTAATTGTTAGTGGAATGTGTTGGATATGCTTGAGTGGATAAGTTAGATTTATGTTTTATTAGTGGGATTATTAGTGGGACAAATGTAAGGTTAAGATGTAATTAGATTTTTTTATTTGTGTGGTGAGGATTTACCATGTAATAGTATAAATAGAGGGGGGTGAACACACCTCTCCACACATTCTCTTTTTTTCTTTGCCCCCAAATTCTTCTTCTCATCTCTCTGTGTAATTTATTTTCAATCAATAAAATTAGTTTTATTTCAATTTTCAAATTCCATTTTTAATTATGTGTTTTTCAATTTTAGTAATTTCCTTTATTAAAAAAATGTTTAGCTAAATATCAATAGTTAGGGGAAGATGAAACTCTTAGGAAATAAATATGATTTAATCAAATTTTATTTTTAATTTTATAAATTAAGTTATTTTCTATTAATATTATACATATTTTATATTATGAAATTTTGATTTATTGTAGACAAACAAGGGAGTTTGGCACAATAAATTCTTTTTATCTTAATATAAGGTATGGTAAAATGGTATTTTGACTTATTGTAGACAAATTAAATTTTGGCACAATGAATACTTAATCCATCATAAAATTAAAGGGAAAATAATAATAATTTATATAATTAATCTTTTGGGCAATAAATCTAAAAAAATGGCAAAAAGAATTTATTAAGTTTTATTTACAACTAAGAGTGAATCCACAACCCTAACTAATTCAATTTCATAGTTTTATTTAAATTAAGTTGTTTATATTTAAGTTTTATTTTCAAATTTTAGATAAAATAAAATAAACAAATTAAATCTTTTCTCTGTGGATCGATCCTGGACTCACCGAGTTATATTATAACTAGACACTCTTATACTTAAGAGTAAATCAAACACTTTTAAGTCGTGTCAATAATGAACCCAATTAATATTAGGAAAATTATCAATTGTATACCCTTAGTTTACTCCGTTATCAAACTTACTACAACACTTTCAGGGTATATCAGTCGTCCACCCTAAGTTGACAAAATGTATCTGTCGTCCACCAAACCGTTAGTTGTCATTTAAACATGATAACGTCAGAGGGGTAATCTAGTCTTTTCATATGATATAAGTGATAATTTAAGGGTATATAAGTGATAATAATAGACTTTAAGGATATACAAGCGATAATTTTTAAGGGTAAAATCTTCAATTCGCCACAGTTCCGTTAATTTTCAAACGACAGCTAACGGTTTAGTGGTCGGTAAATAACTTTTGTTAATTTAGGGTAGACGATTGATACACCCTTAAAATGTTATAGTATTTTTTATAAAAGCACAAATTTAGGATATACGAATGATAATTTCCCTTAATATTAAAAAAAATTTACAATCTTTGCACATCTTACTCTCTGAAGTTTAGTCCGAGTACGTATATTTTTACTATAGCGCAAAAATCTGTTGAACATTAATTCAGAAATCCACTCCTTTTAATAATTAATTTTTAGTATAAAGAATGAAATGTGCTGCATAACAGCTCGAACTCACACCCTTAAATTGAGTTTGATGGTGAAAATACTATTGGATTACAATCCCCAGTAGCCGTGGATCCTGGGTTTTGATTTTTCTTGTTTCCAAGCGAAAATTAAAACATTTTAGCATATCATCTTAACCCCCCCCCCCCCCCCCCCAAAAAAAACGCTGGATTTATGGGTAATTTGCTTTTGTTATGCTCATCTAAAAATCTCTTGAATACAACATAAACATCAGAGCATTGAAATAATTGCATTTACCTGCCATATTCAGGCCTAACCTCAATACCTTGGAAAATAATAGTGCCACGCTTAGATAAGGGTTCTGGTTCGGACAGCCTACAAACTACTGCTCCTTCATCTCCATTTTCAATAGAGAACTCACCCATCTTAATCTCTATCCACCTATTTCCTCGGTCTTGAGATAGTTGAGGATCAAGAAACTCTCTACGCTTTTTGCCATTATGGGTTCCCTCAAAATAGACTTCAAAATCTATAGGACTAGTTTCAGGCCCTTCTCTGAATTCCGCAAACTTGAACACAAAGTAAGCGGCATAATTGGTTTTGGGTGAAAAAATTGTTGTACCAAATCTTGCTTCGATTTCTAAACTCGACATAAGCTTAAGTTCAATCACTTCAGGAAACCTAGATCCAGCTGATGAAGGAATCATTTCGCAATCTCGGTGTGAAATTCCCGAATTTTCATAAATCCATTTTGCACCAGCCATGTAACATTTTTTACCACTCTCTTGCTCTAGCCCAAAGCTCGCGGTATTATTGTCGAAGAGGATGGGGTTGCGACATAGATGAAAATAAAGATCCTTCTTCTTCTTGTCGATCAAAGATGAGTTCGAAATGAACCCTTCGTAATCGGACGGCAAAAACTTCTCCCATACGGAATCTGAATCCGCAGCCGATCTGAAGGCGGGACATACCAGTGCCAACCTACTTGCAGCGCGAGGTGTCGTAAGAGAAATGATGAGCGAAATGCACTTTGCAGGTAGCTGCACAAATGTAAGACAATGTATTGAATTTATCTCAAAATACAACACAAAGAGCACTACAACAGTGTCCGAAAATTATACCCGACTGGACAAAATCAAAAATAATTTTCAAGCAAAATATTTTTTTTTTCTATCCCAAACTTTGATCCTAAATGATGTAGTATTTGTTTGGATAGTGAGATATTATAACTAATTTACTTGGGACCTATAAGATTTATCAACTATTTTGATGAATCATACATCACATGCCCAATTATTTTTGGATAAAATTTTGGGATATTTATTACTACTAACCAATCTGAAAATCAAAAATAGATTTAATCATAGTGGTAAAAATTTGTAAATGACATGTATCTAATATCAATAATAGAAAGAGCTCAAATTCGTACATCTTCGAGTTTTTTCTTTTGATAAGTAAGAATCGAACCACTCTCACCAATCACCTCAGAACCTAGGAACCAAAAAGGAGAATAAGAAAAATGGCTTAAACAGAAAAAAAAAAAGAAAAAATTGAAATATCAAGATATATAAATTAAAGCAGTAATATTGTGCTTATTCACTTTGGATGCTCAATTGAGACACTTACTGATATAGTAGTAGGTTAATAATTGATAATAAAATTAATTAATACCGTATACATAATATTAAATAATTGGTGACACATCAATAGATATCCTAACTAAGTATTCAAATTCAGTGGAAGCGAAGACTTAGTTCATATAGTAAGAGCATTGTCTTCTTAGGGCCAAGTACTAAGTTCGAGCCTTAGTAGGGGAAATGAGGTGAAATACAGTGATCCTCACCCAAAAAAAAAAAAAAAAAAGTTACCCTAACTAAGCACGGTATTATACAAACTCTTTCAAAATCGAAGCTAGATTTTTTTCCTACTTTTTGTTCCGTCAAGTAGCATCACTCTGAATTAAATCAGCATACATATTAGTTTGTGATTTAATTTTTCATTCTTACATATATGGATATTTTTATTATATTTTCTAGTGAAGGTGCTGACATTATGTTTAACTTAGGATTAAAATAAATTAAAAAATAAACCTGCATAGTGAGAAAACATGAGATTAGTTATGAAAGAAAAATATATATATTGACCTGGCCAAATGTATTCTTTTCGCTTAAGCCTTTGCCGTCCTGGCTTAGTTTTCTGGCCGTAAGAGCTCATCTAAGAAGAAGAAATTAGAAAAAAAAAAAAAAAAAAGATTAAAACAAAAAGACAAAAAGATTAAAAAAAAAAGACAAAAAGATAAAAAAAAAGACAGATTTTGAAATTAATATTTGTTTCTTTTCCAATTTTATTGAACTGGCAAAATGATTGTTTTTTTTTTTCGGTGTCTAATCAGAAATAAAATAATCGAAAAAATTAAATAAATCCCAGTGCCGAAAAAGTGAAAAATGACACGTATGCATATAATGTCGTATGGAAAAGAGGTCACGTCCCTACATTGTTGGTCCCAGAATCCACAGGAACCGAATCTTGAACATCGTCAACAATCACCTCAGAGCCTAGAAACCGAAAAGGAGACTGCATGAGTAAAAGCAGAAGGACCAAGACAAATTTTGGTTGATTACAGCCTTCGTGCACGTCTCCATTCACAAACAGCTAACTCAGAATTTAATTAT
>NW_006262201.1:8164977-8169209 GCF_000493195.1 Citrus x clementina
AAGACGTACTTCCTCCTGGCTAGTGCGGCTCATATATAAATGTTTCAATCCAGAATTTTAAAATGCGGAAAAGTACAATAAAGCTTTAAAACCATGCGGTTTTAAAATTTTTCCGGATTTTTTTGAACTTTCCTACATTTTAAAATTCTTAACCAGAAAACTACTATATATATATATATATATGTTTGTATGTATGTACGTATTTAACATATATAATGTTGTCAGGTTTGAGAACATCTAGATTTTACAAAATTCGAATTTAGAATAAAAATATTGTGATTAACGGGAAAAGGAAAAAAGGGAAAACAAAGAACACAATCTGAATCTTGACCTGGCCAAATTTTTTCCTTTCGTTGAAGCCTTTGTCATCCTAGATTAGTTTTCTGGTTATCAGAGACTGTCTTAGAAGAAGAAAATAGAGAGAGAGAGAGGGAGAGAGAGAGAGAAACAAAAATTTTGATAGACTTTTGAGTCAACATTTGTTCCTTACCTCACCAATCACCTCATAACCTATAAACCAAAAAGGAGAGTGAGAAAAACTGATTAAACATACGGGATATAAAAAATAGAAAGACCAAGACATGTTTAGTTAATTACTGTCTTCATAAGTATCGGATCTTAAATAGTTAATTTAGAATTTTCTCGCTAGTGAGTTTAATTCAAAGTTTTCAAGCTAAATCAGGTATATATTTTAGTCTGCTTATAAACTCTTTCGATATCTTCGTCAGAGAAAGACTCCGAAAATTAAGATTGTGCTACTGGAACCCCTAAAAATTTTCTGAAAAACTCCATTTCTGAGTACACCTCACAAATTAATTTATAAATAAATTAATTTTAAACTTCAAATTAATTTTTTTTTTTAGCCCTCCAACCCCTCAAAATTTAAGTTCTGATGCTCAATTAAAAAAACTACTTGGTGAAACCCTTGGGGGGTTGGGGCAATCTTTTAACAAAAAGAAATAAAATTTATTTATTAAAAGCTCAACCGAGTAAATAAGCTGTCGGCCGACTCACTAAAGGAAAAGAAAAACTATAAAATAAATAATAAAATAATGAATACAACTTAATCAACTAAAACAGCTAAAACAACGAGAAAAAGAAAGCATTAATTGTGAAAAAAGAGGCAAAAAAAAAAAAAAAGAATTGACCTGGCCATATTTGTCCATTACGCTGAAGCCTTTGTCTTCTTGGCCTAGTGTTCTGATTGTAAGAGTTTATCTAATAAGACAAAATTTATAGGGAATAATTCTCTTAAATTATATGGACCAAATTAGCGTTTACCTGAAATTATATGAGGTAAAAGGAAGGAGGGAATAAAAGTGAAAAAATAGAATCACTTACCAGTGGAGGTGATTGTTGGAACGGTTCTTGAATTTCTTTCGATTCTTCTCGTATTTGATTCATGATTTGCTTAATTAATTTCTCCATTCTTTACTTCCTCTGCCAAGTAATCAATCTTCAGCCTCAAATCTTCTGTTTCCTACGTGAATTAATTAAATGACATCCATAAATTATAGTCTATATATAATCAATGGATTGGAATTTTGTACTCACCTTGTTCTCAATTGAACCTACAGTGCCTTCTGCCTCATCACGAGCATAAGAATTATAAATTTATAATGAATATCGAAGCGCAAGAATAATGAAGAAAGCTTCTGAGAATGAAGCCGTTTGCTTTCCGTAGTTTGATTTGTCGTTTGATAATGAAAATGGTCAGCTGGAGTGATCAAATAAATTTATTGTGAAGAATTTTCATTATTCAATTTTTTTATTTTTTTTCCAAAAGAAAGAGAAAATTGTTGACCCAAGAAATCAGGTTGAATAGCCACGCGGGGTGGGGGGTGGTTTATATGAGGATAAGAATCTTGTGATGACACAACATTAGTAGTTGTCAATTCACATGCGCAATGTTATTACTTAAAACGGGTGATATTTCCACCCCATAACCCACCTTAATTTTAAAAAATTATTACAACAAGTGCACAATATTTTTTAAAAATTCAAATTAAGAAGAAATTTAAAAATTTAATCAATTAAATCCATATTCATTAATTATTTTTTTATGAGACTGTGTTTTTTTTTTATTATATTTGATCAATAAGGTTGTTTTAATATAAATTAATATAATTATTCTAACCTCATAAGGTAAAAGTATCAAAAATATCTAAAAATTTACTTTAAATATTAATAAATTTTTATTTAAAAAATTATATTTTAATGATGTATAAGTAGTACATTTTTAGTATGATTATTAATATTCCACTAAACTAACGATATGTAATTAGAGCATCTGGAGTATTGAAAATTATTAAATTTTATATAAAACATATTAGATTATAAAACATAAAACTAAATGCCTAAACCATTAGTTACAATAATATATATTTCTTAGGGTGATTTGGTTATTTTATATTATAAGGGTAAATTAGTTAAATCAACTTATTTTAAAGCAACCTTAAATTGTTAAAGATTGTAAAAGACAAAGTAAGAAAAAAATATCATAAGAATGATTTAATTAATTAATTATTCAAACTTATTATTAATTTGTAATTCTATAAAATAATGTGAACTTATTGTAATTATTTTATGAAGGTGGGGTGAATTTATAAAAAGGTGGGGTGGAAGTAGTGGGGTGGAAATATCCACACCCTACTTAAAATTTGACAAATGATAGCTATGCCCCTAAGGTTTAAGAAAATAGTCACAAAAAATCTCATGTTTTTACTAAGAGATACCAAAATCTTCTTTAAGCTATAATATCTTTCACAGTATTAAATTGTTTCCAATGTTTTATGAAAATAGAGATATAATATTAAAATAAATACAATAATATATACATTTTAAAATAATTTTAATATTAAAAAAGTACTTTAATATTTTATAATCTACTAGACATGTTTTATTATATTAAATTAAATTTTGTTATAAATGGAAACATAATAGTAAAATAAATATTATAAAAATTTGTATTATTTTGAATATTAGATAAAATATTTTATATAATGGTACGTGAGATATATTTTATTAATCGTAAAATATATTTAACAAATATTTATTTGGAATATTTAGAATAGATGCAAATATATTATTGAAATAAATATGATAATTTTTATTTTAAAATTATTTTAAATAGTAAAAATATTTTAGTATCATTAATCTACTAGACATAGAGATGGCAATAGGGAGAAGATCAACATACCTATACCCATCTCCAATACTCTACTTATGTTCCCATACCCTTTAAAATTAACTAAAAGGAGAGGATAGGGATTACTAAGGCTTTCTGATCACCAAATAATTAATTACTTTTATTTTTTAACTTAATTTAATCATATTAATGTAAAAGTATATAATCATGTTACCAACGTAGAAACATCAAAATAAACTAAAACAATTAAAATCATTTCATAAAACAAAGTCAATATCATTAAAATTACAAGATGATTATAAAATGAAGCAGAAGTAAAGCTTTATAGTTGAACAAATACATAAAAGTCTCATAGTATAAGTCATCAAAAAATTATCTTTGTCAATATTCAAGTGTTTATATTAGCTATTATTACGATATCTTTCATTTACATCCATTTTTAGAAGAAATTAAATAAAAAAATTAAAAATTAAAAATTAGAATAGGAAAATGGGAGGGGATGGAGATTTCACCAAATCCCTGTCCCCTGCCCGAATGAGATATTTGGAAATAAATTATTCAAGTCCCATCCTCAAATAAGAAATTAGGTATAAAATTATCGTTATACCCTCCTTAAATGAAAAAAATCTCTTTGGACCCCATTCTTATGGGAATTTCTATCATCCCTAACGCAACAGATTAAATTATTTATATTTTATTGCATGTATCTATTGAAATTTTAAATTTAATTTTTTAAATTACTAATTCAAAGGGTTTTATGATCAAAAGGAGCCTTAATATTCCTTACTAAAAATTTAAGAGCCTCATCCTCAAATAAAAAATTAGGTATAAAATTGTCCTTATATTCTCCTCAAATGAGAAAAATCTCTTTGGACCCCGTCCTCGTGGAGATTTCTATCATCCCTAACTAAACAGACTAAATTATTTATATTTTATTGCTTATTTATTAAAATTTTAAATTAAAATTTTTAAATTGCTAATTCAAAGGATTTTATGGTCGAAAGAAGGCTTGATATCTCTTACTGAAAATTTAAAGGTCTCCATAACTATTTTCTCAAACTTTAAGGGTCTAATTGTGCTTTTC
>NW_006262201.1:8169734-8187191 GCF_000493195.1 Citrus x clementina
TGCCCATGTTTTCAATAGTCCAACAACATACCCAACTATGTATTTGTTCGAGTTAACTTGCGTGTATTATCTGCTATAGCCTATATAAAAGACACTTCTATGTTTGGTGAATCTTTATAATAATTTTTATTTTTGAACGAATGTAGCCGTAAATTAAAATATTTTAAAATGACTTTAGAGATCTGTCTAACTAACGTGACAAACGTATATTAATTACATTTTTCTTTTTTATATACTCCTCTCTGGAATTGTGAAGAAGGGAGTCAGCAGGGCAACTATGAGCTGCCTGATTAATTTTTTGTCGCTTAGAGAAAGTAATACTTTCTTTTTCAAGATTGGGAAAAATGCCATTTTTCCCCCACTGTTTTTAAATTTTACCATTTAGTTCTTACTGTTAGCCTTTAAAGTTTTTAGAAATATGCGATTGTGAGCTTGATGTCTAAATTATCTATTAAAAAACTCATCATAGGCACAAATTATTGATCACTTATTTTTAATCCATTTTTTGTAAGTGTAACTGGGGATGGTACAAGAGGCATGGGATCAAATTTCCCTCACATGTGTATGGATCACAAAAATATCATAAATATCTTTCCCATTCAACAGCATTACAAGCCAAAATGAAGGCATATATATATGTTGCAAGTATCATTGCCATTATTATGACATGTATATATTTCAAGTATCATTGCCAATTTGGTATCAAATAATAGTGGAAATCCTCAATTATAATGAATGAATATGTTCCTTTCATGTAATTTATAGTCTAGCATAAACTGGGGTTTTGAGCGTATCAATTGAATAAGACTGTATTTTACCTTTTTTCCCCCTATAATTCTCAAAAAATTTCACCATCGTGCACAGTCCTTCGAGTTGAAAAAATGATAAAATTTTGAAGCTGAGAAGATGACGGAATATTGTCTTAGATGAGCTTATGGGCTAAGGCGGCACAGGCCTTGGAGTTGGCCAGGGGTTGCCATGCCAAGCCCAGCCCAGCCCAGCCTTGCACAACCCTAACAAAATTTTAAATTACGTTAAAAAACCTTCACATATTGTCAAAAAAAAAAAAAAAAAAAACCTTCACAACTAGGTACGTCATCCAGAATTTTTTTTTTTAATATAAACTGTTCGACCACTGTACTTCTGATTAGGTATATGAATTGTTTGATCATAAAAAATAAAAATTACTTATTTAGCTCATTTTCGATCCTCTCAAACATTTTACAGATTTCTCTATATCAGCTATGAACCAGCTCTCTATATTAGAGCACATAATGACAAATGCTGCTCAAAATACTAATCAACAGCACCCTCAGCTTATTATTCCATAGCTTGTCTTTTCCGCTTGACCTAATTCATGTCTCCTTAAAGAAAAAAAAACCTTCATCTTACAAATGGAAAAGCAAATGTAACAATTAAATTCTTGAAACAGATTAAATTCAAACTTCAATATATATATATACTATGTACTGTAATTTGGATTATTGCTCTAAATCATATTTTCCTTGGAATTAATTCCTTAGACTTTTCAGTCTTATTATTGATTCTATTTGCTCCTCAATGATAATATGCACGTTATCTTCAGTACTCATATGTTTATTAATTCTATACCCGCACTCTTCATATTACTAATCGATAGATGATAGCTATGCGCTCGTCCAAATACTTCTATTATATACGTACATCCTAATGCTTGGAAATCCACATATTACTGAAATTTACGATTGTTTAACACATTAAAAATTGTCTAATTACAGGGCTGGCTCTAAAGTACTACGGTCTTTGGCAAAATTTTATTATAAATCTCTTTAAATTCAACAATTTCAACACTCAAAAAAACATAAAAAAAAAACTCAAAATTCAATCAATCTTTAACTATATATTAAGAAAATATCCTTTTTACTTCCTTTAAAATCATTATTTCAAGAAAATATTTTTTTTCTTCAAAAGTTAGCCTATAAATGTTATAAACTAATAATTTTCTTCATAAAGAACGGCGCAAGAAATATTTTTAATATCAAATAATTAAGTTTTTTTTAAATCGAAAGATAAATAATTTAATTTTTTCTTGAAAAACTAATAATGAATGAACTAATGGCTAGATAATATTATTAATTATAGTTTTTTAACATTATGACAATTAAATTTATAAAGAATTTGTAAAAAAAAATCTTAATTCTAGGGTAATTATTTATTAGAGAGGAGTAAAAAAATAGTTTTTTTTTTTTTATGAGATTCTAAGCAATTGCCTGATTCTCTTACGCTTAAACTGCCAATGAATCTCATATTTGAAACGCATTGTTGTTGGGCCAGGGAAAGCTATACAAAATATATAAACGTTTGGGATATAGGTAAAAGATACAACATTAAAGTGTTTGGTAAACACTAGCTGCTGTAGATTGAAATGTATGTTTATATAATTTTTCACTTATATAATGAAAAATCAATTATATCTTTAACAATTTTATCAAAATTTTATTTACTATATATTATTAACTTTTGTTTCATAATTATAATTTTTTTCATAACAATTGTAGTTTAAAAATTAGAACACCTCAATTCTAAAAAAAAACCTTAGTGTAGTAGTGAAAATTATTCGTGACCCATATTTTTAATTTTTTGTTCATAGCAATCCCAATTTACTTTTGGTGGCGATAGTTTAAGGCAATAAGCCGAACTCATTTTCATGATAAAGACAGGCCTTAAGTGTTAGTGAATTGGATGAAGCTGGAGCAGAGCATGATGTTGCTGTATAGCTAGAGCAGAGCATGCTATTGCTGTGTAGCTGGTTGTAGCATATCAACTCACTGAGCTGACCTGTCAAAGTTAGTTAGCTGGTTGAGCTGATGTGTAAAATTAGTTATGCAGCAAATGGTTATGTGATGTAACAAACTCGTGTGTGTGGAGCAGGTTGTAGCTTAGTATAAATGTCAATCTGTATTCATTAAGTTCATTAACTTGAAAATAATAAAAGGTTCTACAGAGTTCTCTTTCATTTTCTTTTATTTTCTTGCTTGCCAAACACTATAGAACTAAGTTTCTTTCATGGTATCAGAGCCATAAATGGCAAATACAATTCAAAACAACAACTCTTTTAGTTTTGTTACGCCTGTAAAGCTAGATCAAAACAATTATATTTTGTGGCGCACACAAGTTCTAGCTTCGATCAAAGGGAATGGTTTGGAAAGTTTTATCAATGGTGATCGAGAATGTTCTGAACATTTTATTTCTTCTAGCAACAACAATGGAGCTGAAATTTTAACTGAATCTAGATCCAGATCTGTTAATCCAGAGTTCATAGCTTGGATGAAGGCTGATCAACTTCTGCTGAGTTGGATGATGTCATCGATACAGCAAAATCTGCTTGCTACTGTGATTGACTCAACAACCTCAAAACAGCTTTGGGAGACTCTTGCTAGTATGTTTATCTCTCAATCACAAGCTAGAATTCAAACACTTAGAATGCAGATTCAAACTATTAAGAAAGGTGCAATGCATATGTTTGATTACTTTGTAAAAGTAAAACGTATAGCTGATACTTTAGCTCTAGCTGGAAAACCTGTTGAGTTAAATGATCTTGTGATGCATGTATTAACTGGTCTTGATTCATCAGATTATGAATCTTTAGTCACTGCTGTGTTAGCTTGAGGTGAAAAAATAACATTAGATGAACTATATTCTTTGCTGTTGAATCATGAAAATAGAGTTGAGCAAAAGAAAGGAAAAATTACTGGTGATGTGATGCATAACATGACAGCAAATATTGTTCAGAAGAACTCATATGCTGGAAAGAATAATGGAAATTTTCAGAAACAATATGGAAATAACTCTGGAGGTGGTAACAATTCTGGATATGGAGGTTTTAATGGATATGGATATGGTCAGTTTAATAATAATAGTAATTTCTCTGAAGTTGTTTGCCAAATTTGCTTCATACCTGGTCATGCAGCCTATAAATGCAGAAATAGGTTCAACTCATCTTTTGTTTCACAGAGGAATCATGGTAGAGGTAATATGAATGGTGGCAGAGGTTTTAATCAAGGGCAATATGGTAGAGGAAGAGCCTTTAATGGTAATAGTGGAAGAGGTTTTGGAGGTTTTGGTTCAAATGCTGGGTTTGGACAAAATGTTGGTTTTGGTAATGCTCCCAGGGGTTTTGGCTATCAAGGAAATATAGTATATCCAGAGAGCAACCCATCTGCTTATTACTCATTCACCCCTGGATCATCTAATTTTGTTTCTGGTCAAGGATTTAATAATCTTGGACAGTCAAGTGCTTCTTCTTCCTCAGCTATATCTTCTTCACTTCCACCAGAACACATTGAAGATCCTTCCTGGTATATTGATAGTGGAGCAACAAACCACATTACAAGTGATCTAGGTAAGCTTCTGGATTCAAAAGCTTATACTGGTACTGAAAAGTTATTTGTTGGAGATGGAAATGCATTAGCCATTACACATGTAGGGTCAGTTGTGCTAAACACTTCAACTTCTCAATCTTTATTTCTTAACCATGTTCTTCATGTCCCTTTTATTACTAAGAATTTGCTTAGCATCTCAAAATTATTGGCTGACAATCCAGTTACTGTTGAATTTCTTGGTGATTTGTGTGTTATAAAGGCCAGGAACACAGGGAAAATTTTACTTGAAGGTGTTGCTAAAGGTGGCTTGTATAGAGTCTCTTCACATGCTGCTGCTCATTCAGTCTTTCTCAGTTTAGTTGGTCAAAACAAAATTCAGTCTCTTTTTGCTTGTTCTCCTGTTTTTAATTCTGCTCAGCTCTCTACTGTTAGTTCTTGTGAGTTGAATAAAAAGTCATGTCTGTCAGTTGTTGCAAAGGGTTCTATTGATGTAAATCTTCTTCATAGAAGATTAGGACACCCAGCATCTTATACTCTCAAAACCATTCTCAAAGCTTGTAACAACTCTACTGTTTTTAATAAAGTTGACAGTTTGAAATTTTGTTCAGCATGTCAATATGGGAAAAATCACATGCTGCATTTTAATTCAGTAGAAACAAAAACTTCAGCACCTTTACAACTGATATATGCAGACCTTTGGGGCCCCTCTCATGTTTGTTCTACCCAAGGATATAATTACTACTTGTCAATCCTAGATGATTACAGTAGGTTTACCTGGATATTTCCCTTGTCAGCAAAATCTGATGCTCTTGAAGTTTTTATCAATTTCAAAACATTCATTGAAAAGCATCTTCAACTTTCTATCAAAACTGTCCAAACTGACTGGGGAGGGGAGGGGAGTTCAGAACCTTTTCATCATTACTCACTAATTCTGGTATCCATTTTCGACATCCTTGTCCCCACATTCATCATCAAAATGGCAAAATTGAGAGGAAACATAGACACATAGTTGATGTAAGGCTGACTTTATTAGCTCAAGCACATTTACCACTCAAATTTTGGTGGAATGCATTCCATACAGCTGTCTATTTGATAAACAGACTTCCAACTCCAGTTCTAAACAGTATTTCTCCTTTTCAAAAGTTGTTTCATTCCCCACCAGATTATTCAACACTTAAAATTTTCGGTTGTGCTTGTTATCCAACACTCAGACCATACAATAGACATAAGTTTGATTTCAGAACAGCTAGATGTATTTTCATTGGCTACAGTTCACAACACAAGGGGTATCAGTGTCTTCACTCTTCTGGGAGGGTGTATATTTCAAATCATATAACCTTTGATGAAAGTTCTTTTCCTTATGAGTCAGGAGCAGATTTTTCTTCAGTCTCTTCAAGCTGTCAGTCATCCACACATTCTGAGTCTTCTTTTAGTTCTTCTACTCCTTCTGTTACTCAGTTACAAGTACCTTTAGCAGCATCATCAGAACATCATCTTAATGATCCTCAGTCAAATGCTTCTATTTCCTTCCCAAATTCTACTCCAGTTTACTTTTCTGATAATTTCAATTCCACTTCTTCTTCTTCTCATTCTTCACCATCCCATCATTCACCTCCACATACTTTGTCACAACCTGCCTCATCTGGTCATCCAATGATAACCAGGTCAAAAGCAGGCATCTTCAAGCCCAAGGTTTATTTGTCAGCTTTACTAGCCCAGAAATCAGAACCAACTTCTGTTTCCAAAGCACTTTCTGATCCTATGTGGTATAAAGCTATGCAAGAAGAGTATCTAGCTCTTAAAACCAATCACACCTGGGATTTAGTCTTACCTGCTACTCCAGTGAAGATAGTTGGTAGCAAGTGGGTATTTCGAGTCAAGTATAACTCAGATGGTTCAGTTTCAAGGTATAAAGCCAGGCTTGTGGCTAAAGGGTTTCATCAGACACATGGGATTGACTACACAGAAACTTTCAGTCCAGTGGTTAAGTCTTCCACTGTTAGAGTTATTCTAAGCTTAGCAATTTTGAATCACTGGGTTGTAAGGCAGGTGGATGTTAACAATGCCTTTCTAAATGGCATATTAATTGAGGATGTGTACATGGCTCAACCTCAAGGTTTTGTTGATTCAACTAAACCTACTCATGTTTGCAAGCTAAATAAGGCTTTGTATGGCTTAAAACAGGCTCCTAGAGCCTGGTTTGATAGGTTTAAGGGTGCAATGATTTCCCAGTGGCATTTTCAGCATTCAAGGTCTGATAACTCTCTCTTTTATGCCTGGAACAATGGTCATCTAACTATTGTTTTGGTTTATGTTGATGATATTATCATCACTGGTTCCAGTCCATCCATAGTTCAACAACTTATCCAGAATATGCATCAAGCTTTTGCTTTAAAAGACCTGGGGGAACTTCATTATTTTCTGGGGATTGAAGTCAGCAAATCTTCCCAAGGGGTTTCCTTGACACAAGCAAAGTACATTGCTGATATTCTGGACAAACATGGCATGACAGACTGCAGTCCTGTGCCCACTCCAATGTCTACAGGTTTTTATCTCACCAAAGCCTCAGGAGAGCCACTTGAAAATGTTTCTCAATATCGAAGTGTTACAGGAGCTCTTCAATATGTTACTCTTACCAAACCTGACATTGCTTTCTCTGTAAACAAGTTAAGTCAGTTTCTTTCCAGTCCTAGAACTCAACATTGGGAAGCATGTAAAAGGTTATTGAGGTACTTAAAAGGCACTATCCATATGGGGCTGCATTTCTCCAATCAAGGAGCTCTGCAATTGCATTGTTTTTCAGATTCTGATTGGGCCTGTGATCATGATGATAGGAAGTCAGTGGCTGGCTTTGCTGTTTATCTAGGTCCTAATCTTGTTTCCTGGTCATCAAAGAAACAAGCTGTTGTTTCCAGATCCAGCACAGAAGCTGAGTATAGATCTCTTGCTCATGCTGCTTCAGAGGTTACCTGGATCAAATCCTTACTTGGTGAACTTAGTATCAAATTAAGCTCTACTCCTATGATGTGGTGTGATAATCAAGGGGCCATTGCTTTAGCTTATAATCCAGTTTATCATGCTAAGACTAAGCATGTTGAATTGGATATACATTTCATCCGAGATAAGGTCACTGCTAAAGAAGTTGCAGTATGCTATGTGCCTAGTCAAGATCAAACAGAAGATGTGTTGACTAAGGCTCTTACTTTCAAACAATTCAGTTACTTCAGAGACAAGCTGAATGTTCATCCTAAACATTTCAGCTTGAGGGGGGATGTTAGTGAATTGGATGAAGCTGGAGCAGAGCATGATGTTGCTGTATAGCTAGAGCAGAGCATGCTGTTGCTGTGTAGCTGGTTGTAGCATATCAACTCACTGAGCTGACCTGTCAAAGTTAGTTAGCTGGTTGAGCTGATGTGTAAAATTAGTTATGCAGCAAATGGTTATGTGATGTAACAAACTCGTGTGTGTGGAGCAGGTTGTAGCTTAGTATAAATGTCAATCTGTATTCATTAAGTTCATTAACTTGAAAATAATAAAAGGTTCTACAGAGTTCTCTTTCATTTTCTTTTATTTTCTTGCTTGCCAAACACTATAGAACTAAGTTTCTTTCAAAGATTGTTGGGAAATGGGTGATCAAACAACTTCAAATAAAATAGAAAGCCCAGCAAGCCAACAAACATCAACCCAAACGAACAACAAATTGAGTAATCTAGAAAAGTTTGGAATCGCAGGCCGAAGTGAATTCTCCCACTCAAGTTACACAAAATGCATGTGCTTTCATGTCAGCTGAGTTGGGCTTTGAAACATTTCACTAACCATCTTAACCTAGTATGTGGTGAGATGGATCATGTTCGTGTCCATTCATAAAATAAGTCATCGACTAAATGCTTAATTTTTGAGTAAAGGACACTGAGACACTATGGATGGCAAATTGATGGTCGGTTGGGCGTTTCCAAGCCCAGGCCCTCTAACTGCCTAAGTTCAGATAGGCTTAAGCATGGATCAGGCTTATTGTAGGCTTGAAATGGTTGCAAATTGATGAACAAAAGGTAATTAAGTGAAAAATGTCAAAGACAGTAAGTTTAAATAATAGCATTATATAAGAAAGCAACTCTATGTTCATGTGTCTGGAAATTGAATGCAAACTGTGGAATAAGCATCTTTACGAGATATAGGGGGCTGTTGAGGTGGACAAAATCGGTGCAAATCATAGGTGTGCATGAGTGAGTGTGAAAGTGTGCATGCGTGAGTTTATTGTTATAATTTTAAGATTTTTGAGTCATCATTAATTTTAGGAATTAGAGATTTACGATTTTTAAATTTTTCTATTAATTTTTTTAATTCCTTAGATTTTAATTTATAAATTTAAATTCAGTTATTTAATATATATATATATATATATAGATAGAGAGAAGGGGGGGGAGGGGGGGAGGGGCTAGCTTGAGTTTTTTTATTCTTAAGTCTTTATCCTGAACCTGACATAAAGGGTCGGCCCGATCCAGACTTTTTTACCAACCCTAGGTAACACTCCTGCACTAAAAGCCACGAGTACTATTCAGTCATTTACTTCAATCCAATGTTATCGTGTTCATTTGTGTGTAATGCTCTATTCTTAATCAAGTTCTTATAGTCATAAAAAAATTGCAAGAAAATATAGACTTGGAGATTGCTTCTAATTCCTAATTTAGAGTATACTGGACCGAAACAATGGTTTGGCATTTAAGATTTTAATCACAAAGAAACATGTGTTTTCTTATTTATTTTTTTTTTTTGGAGGGAGAAAAATGATATTTAGAAGAAGGATGATTTATTTTTTGAATTAAAAATCCAGTGTTAATAGTAATAATTTTTTGAAATTAGATAATGGGGTGTACAAAAGGTGGGATTTTAAGAGGATATCAGAGGAGTGAGAGTAGCACCACTCTCATAGGTCTATTTCAAATCTGGTACTGAAAATTGGTGTCTCGAAGGTTAACATAAAAGTGGTCGGGTGCTACACTTCTCAATTCTTAGGTGTTTTTGTGACGTTTCTTGAAATCTTAGTATTTACTTAAATTTTAGTGAAAAGTTAGGCGGTTACATGAATTTTTTTTATTTAAAAAAGGTAGAGTTTTGCATGTAAGTAACCAATTTACCCTTGTGATACGTTGTAATGGTGGTTATTGTAAAAATAATTAAGTAATACATCTGTCAAATAATAGGTGGCTTTGTGTTTTTTTCTTGACCAAAAGTTTGGTTGTCATACAATAATTTTCCATAAGCGCATAACACTTACTAAACCACAATATTTTGTTTTAAAATCGATTGCAAGTTGACAACGGATTTAGGTATTTAATCTAAAAGATTAGTATTTCGGACATAGTGAGAATCTAAATAAATTCCTTTAATTGATTAATGTGAAATACAACTCCATACACACACACACACGCACGCACACACATATATGTAGGAAAATTTTTCAATCCGAAATCTTGTTTACAACATTAATCAAGGCCACAAGAGTTGCTCAACCTTTTCACAATTTATGTAATTGTCTTGGACCTCTCTTAAAATCAAAGCTGATGTAGGACATTATTTTAGAATTCTAGAATTTTATTATTTTAGAATTTTCTATTCTAATTAGAGTCAATAATTTTATGTGTTTTAGTCCTTTATTTCTATGATAATTATGATTTAGTTTCCCTTTTAAAGTTAACTTAGAGAAGTAGATTTATTTTATTATAAATAGAGAGGCATTGTTATTGTTTTCATAACTTTAGCATCAATTATTCAATAAAACTGTTTTATAATTCCATTTGGAATTTATCTATCAAAATCTCTCTTGTAGAGTCATTTGGATTAGAGCGTCATCTAATCTCGTTTCATGTTTAATTAAAAATCTCATTGAGTTGTTTGGATTAGAACGAGATCTAATCACGCTTCAATTAGTGTATAAATTAATCGTGTTGACTTAATCCTATCTAGAACGATACCTAGTGTTTCCTACTATATCAATTTGCTTCTGCTACACCGCTCCATCAATTGGTATAAGAGGACAACGCCTTTTCATAGAGTGACTAGTAAGATCAAGTAAAAGATAAAGCATGGAGAATTTTTGAGTTTCAAGATCGATTGATGAGTAAGGTTGCAAGTTCAAGCTCAAAGATGCATTGATACTCTACTACAAGTTCTATCCTCCAAATAAACTCGAGGACGAGTTTCCTTTTAAGAGAAGGGGAATGATGTAGGATGTTATTTTAAGATTTTAGAATTTTTATTATTTTAGGATTTTCTATTTTAATTAAAGTCAATTATGGTATGTGTCTTAGTATTTTATTTCTATTATAATTACGATTTATTTTACCTTTTAAAGTCAACTTAGGGAAGTAGGTTCACTCTATTATAAATAGAGAGGTCTAATAATTGTTTCATAACTTCAGATTCAATTATTTGATAAAACCTCTTTTTATAATTTCCTTTAGGATTATCTATCAAAATATCTCTTATAGAGTCGTTTGGATTAAAACGATATCTAATCATATTTCGATTAAAATATAATTAATTGTGTTGGCTCTGGCCAGTGCTAGAACAATATCTAGTACTCATCTGCCCTATCAATTTCGCTTCTGCTACCATGTTCCATCAAAGGCCCCATCTTAATATTCTTTCCTACTAAAAACTATTTTATATTTACTTTATTATTTAAAAAGTAAAAAATCCGTTAATAATCTTGTACCTAAAAACATAAATCTTTTAAACATTAATCAATATCATTATTAACTTTCACTTTCAAAAGAAAAGGTCAAATTTTGAAATTTCGTTCAAGCCGTAAAATTCAATTTGAGCCAGCCCGAAACTAGGTGGCACTCGCTATCATTGACTGGTTGTGTTTATACACACACACATATACATACCACCTCTGATCTTAGTAACACTGCAAGAAATGAAGCCGCATCACTCTTTCTTTTGCCCAAAAATTCTCCCAGTTACTTTTATTCTTCTATTATCATTTTTTGGGGAGAGTTTAGCTGAAAATCATGAAAATTTTCTTAAATGTCTTTCTCTACAATCCGACACCATCTCTAAAGTGATTTACACCCAAAACAACTCTTCATATTCATCAGTATTGGAGTCTTCGATACAAAATCTTGTATACTCAGCGCCCACGAAACCAAAACCTCTATTCATCATCACTCCATTTCACGTATCCGAAATCCAAGCAACCGTTAAATGCTCCAAAAAATATGGCCAACAAATTAGAGTTCGAAGTGGAGGTCATGATCACGACGCTCTTTCTTCTGTTTCCTATGTTCCATTTATCATCGTCGATTTGATAAATTTTAGCGAAGTCAGTGTCGATGCAGAAGAAAAGACGGCATGGGTTCAATCTGGTGCTACCGTTGGCCAACTTAATTATAGAATTGCTGAGAAGAGTCAAAATCTGTTGGCCTTTCCGGTCGGAACTTGCCCTACTGTGGGCGTTGGTGGACACTTAAGTGGTGGTGGCTTTGGTCCTTTGTTGCGTAAATACGGTGGTGCTGCAGATCATGTAGTTGATGCTCACATGATTGATGTCAAAGGTGAGAAATTTTAAAGAGCAACATCGAGAAAATAGTAGACACTGTCATTGTTATTTTAGTTCTTGCGTAAATTATCCAATCATTTTCAATATTTTCAAAAATTATCTAAAACACTATTATAGATTTTTTATTTTATTTTAGCCTAATTGTAATTCAATCTCCCTTGTGTGAATGGGGTTGAAATCCAAACCTTTTTGTTTTGAAAACAAAAGAAAAATAATACAATTAATTAGAATAATTTTGGACGGATTTATAAGCAATTATTTTATCAATCAATTATTATTATTATTTGTAAACCAAGGACTGAAATTAATTTTTAAGTTAAGAAATAGAAATAATATAATATGTTGACTTGTCTTCACTTCTATCATATATTGACTTGTCTTCATTTCTATCTTTGTATTTGATAATTTTCAGGTAGATTTCTTAATAGAGAATCAATGGGAGAAGATCTGTTTTGGGCCATTCGCGGAGGCGGAGGAGCTAGCTTTGGAATCATTGTTTCATGGAAAATAAATCTAGTCGCTGTTCCATCAACTGTGACTGTATTTGCTATCCCAAGAACCTTGGAACAAAATGCAACAAAGCTGCTTAACAAATGGCAGTACATTGCAGATAGAGTCCATGAAGATTTATTCATCTCACCCATCTTATTCAGAATGAATTCAACCATGGTCTCTATATTCACATCCTTATTTCTTGGTGGGATTGATAGGCTACTTCCATTGATGCAGGAGAGCTTCCCCGAGCTCGGTTTGACTAAACAAGACTGCAAAGAAATGAGCTTCATTGAATCTGTCGTCTATCTTGATGGATTCGCAATTAGAGAGTCAGCTAATGTGGATGTATTGCTCAGTAGGAATTTTCCCAAAACATCTTTCAAAGGAAAAGCAGACTATTTGACAGAGCCAATTCCTGAAGAAGCTTTTCAAGGAATTTATGATATATTTTTTGAAGAGGACGAGAAAACCATCGGCCTTCTACAATTTTTTCCTTCTGGTGGGAAAATGAGTGAGATTTCGGAGTCCGAAATTCCATACCCACATAGAGCTGGCAACATATACACACTTCTATACTTTGTGGACTGGGGACAAGACACAACTAATGAAGCATTTCAAAGGCATGATAATATGATAAAAAAGTTGTTCAATTATACAACTCCCTATGTAACCAAAAATCCTCGATCTGCATATATTAACTACAGAGATCTTGATATCGGAACAAATAACAACGAAGGTCCAATAAGTGTCGAAGAAGCCAGCGTTTGGGGCAAAAAATATTTCAAGAACAATTTCTACAGGTTGGTGCATGTGAAAACCATGGTCGATCCTGATAATTTCTTCAGAAATGAACAAAGCATTCCCCCTTTCCGCTTGGTGAAAGATGAATTGTGAGCAAGTCCAGAGCTTCCCTTAACAGACCATAATTTCGCTGCAGGGTCAGACACATATATCTGATTATTGTAATGCTAAATAATTCCTGCATTTTTATTTATTTATTTTATATATAGAAAGAGCTTTTGTAGCGTGTTTACTAGGTTCCTTGACTTCGTGTACCTTATCTTTTTATTATCAATAAAAAGATTTTCTCGCTCGGTCTAGATTTTGCTTTACACATATATCTGATTATTGCATCTGATTGTATTGTTAGACGATTTCTACTTTGTTGATTTGACAACTGTTTAAATATACATTTTTAGAGCTTTTGCAGCGTGTTTACTACGTTCCTTGACTACGCGTACCTTATCATTTTATTATTAATAAAGATTTTCTCGCTCCGTCTAGACTTTGCTTTCGGCGTTCCGGTGGGTCTGAGGCATCTGGTTGTATTGTTAAATAAATTCCACCTTGTTGATTTGACAACCGATTAAATATACATTTTTTTTCTCTTTGTTTCTGCAAATCAATTTTAAACGTTATAATCGCTTCATCGTCCTGATTTTTAATTAATTTTATTTCGCTAATCAGGGAATCTTTTAATTTTTTCCCCAAAAAAAATCGATTCTTAAAGAAAATAAAATATAAAAAATTTAATATAACCTTTACCAACACTCTATAATTCCTTCTTTTAAATTAAAAAAATTCTAACACTGGAAATTAACAAAAGCATCATCCCGTTGACTTCCGACGACTTGGAGGAAGACGAAAAATGGTAAGAAGTCATTGTCAGGTTAAGGGTCCCATTTTCATAATTTTCTTTTAGTTAGCAAGAAAACAAAACAATGTTAACATTGATTTACTTTACGAGTTCTGCTATTTGCCCCGGATCAAACCCCGAAAGCAACAAACGAACGACGCCGTTTCAATCTCATTTTTTTTCCCTCTCATTCAACCTAAACGACGTCGTTTTGGAAAAGTTGTTACAGCCGAAATGGGTTTCTCTTTGTTTTCGCCTCACAGCCCCTGTCCCGTTCGTTTCAGCTTGTTTGAGGCAAAATCAACGGCCCCAACTCTCTCTCTCTTCGTTTTCTCTTCAGTCTCACTACAACCCCAAAATAACTCAAATTCGCAAAGTTATACAATCACTTCCACAACAGTTAATAATGAACCAAAAATATGCCCAAAAACTGTAATTCGTAAAGCTATACAATCACTTCACAGCAGTTAATAATGAACCAGAAATATGCCCAAAAACTGCAATTCGCAAAGCTATACAATCACTTCCACAACTAAAAATCTGCCCAAAATAACTGCAATTCGCAAAGCTCAAATGTGTTGTTATAACACAAGTTATCACATTTCAGTCATGAGCAAATGGCACGAAGCTGAAACGAAGTTGTTGATTTCAGTCAGGAGAAAGAAAGCAATTTGGGGATGTTGTTGATTTTGCCCTAACGACGCTGAAACGAAGGGGAGGAGAAACAGAGGAATAGAATGAGAAAGGGGATGTGAGACGAAGACAAAGAGAAACCAATTTCAACAATTTCAACTGAATTTTTAAGGGGCTTGGTTGACAGGAACCCAAATTATACTTTGACATTTGCTGGGCATTCATTGGGGGCAGGGGTGGTGGCATTGTTGGTGTTGATTGTGGTTCAGAATCTGGACAAGTTGGGGAACATTTAGAGGAACAAAATCAGATGCTTTGCTATTGCACCTACTAAGTGTATGTCACTGAATTTGGCAGTGAGATATGAATGGATCGTGAATGGCTGTGAGACAAAGGGGAAGACGGAAGAGAAAGAGAAAGCAATGGTTTTGCCTTAGCCAAAACGGCGTCGTTTAGGGAGAATGAAAGAGAAAAAAAAAAAAGAATGAAACGACGTCGTTTGGATGGGTTTCGGGGTTTGACCCGGGGTTTGACCCGGGGAAAGTAGCATTTTCCTTTACTAAAAGTCGGTGATGGTTACTAATATTAGAAAATAAACGAAAATGTATATAAAGAATTATTTTTAAAAAATAACTATATTTTATCTTAAACATGGGTTCTGAGCCGAGCCCACGCTTTTTGCACATATTGTATAGTAATATTATAGTTAATATAAATGTAAATATAGTAACATATATAGTTAGAATAACACACAAAGAATTAATAAGGATCTATAGTAACATATATAGTTAGAATAACACACATAGAATTAATAAGGATCTCGCACTTTATCTCAATTTAGGCTATTAGATTTTTATATTAAAATCTGGCCATGATATGGCCCAACATATGCAAATTTTATGAGCCAATAACTTCAATTGAAATTCTACACTGTTATAAAAAGCACTTAAACAAAGACAATTAACTGAAAGTACCATGGGCTTTATTCATAATGAGTTTGCCTTTATACAGGCAGTACAATAACAAACTTAACAAAATAATAGGAACTAATGAGTTGGTATCCTCTAAATACTCTCCACTATTCTAACTATATCGTACAGACCAAGTACATAATAACATTACTAACACTAAACACTAAGTTAATATTTTTTTTTTTAGTCAGAAATATAAACGAGTCTCAATTTTTTTTTGAAATCTGAATGCATTTGAATACAAATATTTGAATAATATGCTTGTTTTTCTTATTTTAATATCTAAATATAAGTTGTATCTTGTTGCATTCTTTAAATGAAAAATATCTTAAATATAGTTATTAAACATTTACATCCTTTTAAAAAAATTAAAAGATTAGGTTTTTTAGTTTAGAAAATAAATTTTGATATTAATAGCATGTTAAATATTTTTATAATATAATATTCACTTCTCATTTGAACATGATTTTTTTCGATTTAGATAAAAGTTATAAAAATTTACTTTTTCTATTCATATATAAATATTTGAACGTCAAACATAAGTTACTAAAAACAAGCAAGTAAATTTTAAAAAAAGTTTGAAATTAATAAAATTTCAGATTCCAGAAGTTAAACAAATGAACCCTAAATCAACATAGTACTTTATTGACATAACTAAGGAATTTCCAACATTTACTTTAGTTAAA
This sequence comes from Citrus x clementina, assembly GCF_000493195.1. NCBI lineage: Eukaryota > Viridiplantae > Streptophyta > Magnoliopsida > Sapindales > Rutaceae > Citrus > Citrus x clementina. The sequence continues at coordinate 8,186,081 of NW_006262201.1, forward strand.
TTACGGGATCTCAAAGTAGATAATAATTGTATTATTATATATATACAATTGATTTTAATATAAAAAGATATACTTTTTAAATTTATTTTGTGTATGAACATCAATATGTCAATACTATCAATTTATCTGACATGTGTTATTAATATCGAAATCTATTAACCAAAAGATTTTTGTAAAATTTTTATAATAAATGTGATTATAATATACGTCAAAATATAATATAATATAATATAATAAATAAATTATTTTACATTTTTCAGCAAAATATTAAAACATATTTTATAGCATTAGACTGTTAATTAAATATTTTACTAATAACATTACATTTTTATTTATTTTAAAATAATAAAATCAATTTTTTTTGGTTGCCATAGGTAAAGATTATGATAGTAAAAGAAAAAAAAATTATTTAACAATTTTTTAAAAAATTGAGAGATGTCTATGTACATTTAAATAAACCATAGGACCTAGTTTTCCTATTTTGAGTACATTTAAGTAAAAATAGGGTCTAGTTTTCCTATTGGCATAAAATAATTGTAAATGCATGAGCTTGGTCCATTTTCAAACCCAAAGCACCAAACTGCTACCAATGCAATGAAGTAATGTACGTGTCGTTTTTGGGTTATTCCAAACTCATCCAACAAGTATGATGTGATTAATTGAAGAATGCTATAACTCGCAGTGTAAAACGAAAATTTTCATAATAAATTAATGATTTAAATGTCTAATTTTTCCCTCTTTGCCGTTGATTTACTTATTATTATTAATTTTTTAACGGCTTTGCGTGTAATTTGATTTTGAAAGGATCAATATAATATGGGATGTTTGAAATTATCCATTTTAAATCTAATAAATCTCCATTGTCGTGTAGAGGTTGGCCAAATCTATATCTATATATATATATATAAAGCTAGGACTTGAGAAGGTGTTGTGGCATCACCATTTTGCTTCTTTGTATATTCTCTATTATCTAATAAATAGAGATTTTTTTTTTTAATTTAGTTTTTCATCTTCTCATAATTAATTTGATTGTATTTAACTCATTTAATAAATAGTAACTTTATTAATATATATCATTTCTCATTTTTTTATATTTTCTATCAATACGGGG
>NW_006262201.1:8187291-8188773 GCF_000493195.1 Citrus x clementina
ATGGCCTAATTCTTCTTATTCTAAATTTAAGTTTCATTTGCTTGTCATCATCACCAACACAAGTCGATTATGATGCAACTACCATTATAATTAATGGAGAACGACGAGTTATCTTCTTTGGTGCAATTCATTATATTTTCGCAGCAGTCCACAAGTAGTGTATGCAAATAATTAATTTACAATTTCTCAAATCACTTGCACTTTCAATTTTCTTCTTCTTTTAACCCAAAAAAAGCTACTTTGCTGCGAAAATATTATCTTAATTTTTTTCCCTAACAAGCCAAACATGATCCCATATTCAAAACGGTGTGCTTTCATGTTTAGGAAAAATTATGGGCAATATTTTTGGATCCAACAGCATTGTTATTCTTAAAATATGTAAAATTTGATATGATTTATTTCTATATACGTTATATTTGAGCAGATGTGGCCAGATCTTATATAGAAGGCAAAGGATGGAGGGCTCGAGGCAATTGAAACTTATATTTTGTGGAATGCTCATGAGCCTCAGCGTCGTCAGGTGCCAATTATTATTATTATTATTATTATTATGTTTATTATTATTATTATTATTATTATTATTATTATTATGTGCGATCGTTATTATTATTGAAATAAACATACAAAATTAATTTGTTTAATCTTCCTTTTGAGAAGAGATCAGAACGATTTCTTAGAAAATTTGAATTTCATCAAATTTTTAATTTTTAATTTGATATTTTCAAAGCCGCGTGAAGCGCGATTCTATTTCCTAGTATATATATATAAAGTTGGGACTACAAAAGGTGATGTGGCATCACTATTTCTCATCTTCTTGTATTCTCTATTATCTAATAAATTGGTTGCTATTAAAAAAATAATTACATTATAAAATATTAAAAATAAAAAATAATTATTAGATTATAAAAGATTACATGTCTCTTCCTCTTTCTATTTAAATTCAATAATATGTAACCATTAATAATAATTAATTATAAATCTTGAAATATTTATTTATTTTATTATGCCAATAATTAAATTTTAGTGGCTTAAATATATCAATTAATTAATATAGGAAGGAATGTTCCTTCATCTTCCCTCAACAATGTCATTAGAGTCTAATTTTAATACTATAATATCATATTTAATTATGCAACCTTTTGTTTAGTGCCTTTTGGTTTCTTCAAACTCTATAAATATTAAGTAGTTAAGATTTGTGGCATTATTATTTCTCATCTTTTTATATTTTCTATTATCTAATTTATTGGTTGAGATTAAAAAATAATTACATTATAAAATATTAAAAATAGAAAATAATTAATTGATTACAAAAAATTACATGTCTCTTCCTCTTTCTATTTAAATTCAACAATATGTAACCATTAATAATAAATTAATTATAAGTTTTGAAACATTCATTTATTTTATTAAGCCAACAACTAAACTTTAGTGGTTTAAAATACATCAACTAATTAATATAGGAAGGAATGTTCCTTCATCTTT
>NW_006262201.1:8188873-8190440 GCF_000493195.1 Citrus x clementina
AATGTCATAATCCCATATTTAATTATGCAACCTTTTATTTAGTGTCTTTTGGTTTCTTCAAACTCTATAAATATTAAGCATTTAAGATTTGTTATGTTTGAGTTTTTTTTATTATTTAACCAACATCCTCTTTAGAAATGTTCTTGTGTTTTTATTTTTTGACTTATTTAAATTTTTAGTATTGTGTGCTTCATGGAGTACTCTTTTCTTCATGAGTTAAACAATGATAAAGATAGTTAGATGATAAGGGTTAGAATTTGTAAGATGTGGGAGTCTGTTAATACTAAGAAAAATAGAGAGTTGATTAGTGTGAACATAATTTTTATTGATAAAAAGGTTGTGTACACTTAACTATACACATTAACATATATTTTTAATGTTAACAAAAAAATAATTAACTTTCATAAATAACATTAGTTTTATAAGGCTACGTCATCTTTAAAAAAAAAAAATTCATATTTTTTTATTAGTTTCATCAAGTGCAAAGTAATAAAAAAAAGATAATACTATTTTTTTTTTAAAGCCGCACGAAGTGCGGTTCCATTTCCTAGTAATAATAATAATAATTGTAACAGTTGGTTGGTGATCTCATAATCAGAAAAAGAAGTAGCTAATGGATTGTTCAAACATTCAAATGTTGTTTATTAAACGTCCATTTTCGTATGTTTGACCCTTTTGACTGTTCTAGTTTGGTTGTCTGACTTTTGGTATCACATTTTTATCTCAAGTTATGTAATTATACGAGCACCCATATTTGAACACCGTCGAGATAAATAGTATGATAATATTATTCATGTTACAGTATTCGGCTCTATGTATTTTATCAGTAGTCAAATATTATTTTTCTTAGAAGAAAAAAATACTAATTGTACCCCAAAATTTAGAAAAATGGTCATGCACGTCAAGAGATTTCTCAAAAGAGTCATTAATAACTTTTTTTCTATAATACTCTTTCAATATAGTAGCTAATAAATTGACTTTAAAATTTATTAATATATACAAATATAATATAAATAATATAATATTCTTAGAGACAAATAAAATTAAATTTTTTAGATATTTAAAATAATTTAAAATATTTAAATTATTATATTTATTTTGATAACATACTTGTGTTTATTATAAAGTTTTTAAGTAAGTGTTTTGCTTAAATAGATTTTACAAGTTATAAAATATCTCAAATATTAATAATATTAAAATAATTATTTTACATATTCAAATTAATTTTATTTTTTGTTTTAATGTTATGGTTCTATTTATTATAAATACATTTTAATATAATAAAGTATGTCTAATCGACTGTAAATATTAAATACTAATACAATTATTTATTAAAAATAAAACATTAGAATTAATTTTTTATCAATAAAATAAAAAAATATGATTAAAAAAAAGAGTCCTTGTATTTTTATTGAAAAGTAAAATTAGAGGGTGGTATAGGTGTCCACCCCATTTGTTATTGTAATACTTAGTCGGTCTCTATGTCATAGTTACTTAATCAACAAAAAATTTGAGTTTTACACGTTATTATTATTGTGGGGGCTTTTGGGATACGTGTTCTTTCATT
>NW_006262201.1:8191201-8192243 GCF_000493195.1 Citrus x clementina
CGTGTTCTTTCATTTAGGAAATTAAGTTGTAGATTGACTGGTAAAATACTTTTGTTTATCACGCTCATGATGTGGTCAGATTTACCAGATAAATGATAAACCTCCCTTGGCTCGTAAAGGCCAAGAGTGCAATCATGTCAACATCCAATATCAAATAACGTTAAAAAAGTTGCATTATATCGCCAACAAAAGTATAAATTCGTTGAACAAAGACTACCACATAACTTTTTCAGATACATGATAAAGTAGGAGTTTGAATAAGTGTTCTTTCCCTTAAAAAATCAACTGGCAGAGCGACAGTCAAAAAACTTTTTGTTTATCAAACTCATGCTGTGGTCATATATTCGGACTTTCAAGTCACAATATTCATTGATCTAATTCGAAAGATCAAATTTGCAGGTGGGGACTTGAACCATTATCTTCTTTCAAAGATTCAGCGAGTGATCTATACAGTAAAATAGTGATAGAAAAAACAGACTGTTGATACGAGTTTTATTTGCTCTGTGTAGGGTAATATTATTACTTCATTATCGAATGAACAGTTGTCCTTGGATCCCGAATGTGAGAAAAACAATAGCTATATATAACTTGCAAGAGGCTGATAGCAAGGAAGTTAAGGAAATTGATGCAGGCTATAGCGGAATTGAACCAAACATGATGAAGGTAAGTACAAATGAAGTGAAATATGTCCATAAATCTTCGAGTAATATTACACTTCCCAACGACTAGAGTAATAAATAATTAGGAAAGGGACAAACACACCCTCAACATTTAGGCAAAATGATAAAAACCCTCCTAATATTTTAAAAAAGACATTTATACCCTAATTTATTATAACTTTACCATTATACCCTTCTAGCATATAAAAAAAATTATTAGATTATCCAATTTGTCTATATATTGTTAATAAAATTATAAATATACCCTCATTACCTCATTCCTCTATTTAAATTTTTATCAATAACCAAATTTCAAAAAAGACATCTACACACTTAAAAAAAAATTGTAAAAAAATTGTAATTTTAAAAATAAAATTTGTTAT
>NW_006262201.1:8192968-8205651 GCF_000493195.1 Citrus x clementina
TATCCTTGGGGTGATCAACGATTCCTATTTAGTTTGGGTAAAATTATAATAAATTAGGGTGTAAATGTCTTTTTTGAAACATTAGGGGGGTTTTTGTCATTTTACCTAAACGTTAGGGGTGTGTTTGTCCTTTTCCCTAAATAATTTTGCAACTTTTAAATTTCATAATCCAATACATAAGTACCACTAATACAAGAGAAATTCTAGAATATATCAAAGGTACCATGCGCTATAATTATTTGAGTAATGCTACACTTTCCAACTAGATAATAATTGATTTTGCGGGTTATGAAAATCATTCAATAGATGAGTCCTTCTAGTATTATTCATAACTTTTATATGCGGCCTCTAGTATTATTCATAACTTTTATATGCGGCACCAAATTATTGATCAAATAGATGTCTATGGGCCTAAGCTTTTCTCAAAAGTTAGCTTAAGAGTTCAAGACTCCCAAGCCATAAATATTTAATATAAATATTTAATGGAGGATTCCATTTCGATCTAAAGTGGGATAATGTCCTAGGTTTACCTTGGAAAATCTTTGATACTCACAGACGTGGAACTCAAATTAAAAAACTTATGCCGCATTAATTAATTTATACAAAATGATCAGTTTGTATATGGGTCTTGCGGCTCTATCATTTACTCAATTTTTATTATTAAAGATTTTTCTTTGTTTTACACCTTATACCTTTCATGGTCGTTTTCAAAACAAGTTGTACATAGTTATATTGACTTAGGCTTGATTAATTTTGCTATTGATATGTTTTCAAATGATTTACATGATTCAGGATGACAATCAAAAGGAGTTTTCACCAGAAGAAAGTAAAATGGATAGCCCATTTGCTATGTTTGCACAATGCATTTCGCACATTATTTCTCTTATAACTCCTGGCAATGCAAGCAAATTATCATCGACATATCCCGCCTTCAAATCAGTTGTGGATTCAGATTCCGTATGGGAGAAGTTTTTGCTGTCCGATTACAAGACGATCATTTCTATCTCATCATTCTCTACTTCATCTTTGGTCACTTCGTTGTCTAAGAAGAAACTTTATTTTCATCTTTGTTACAACCCCATTCTCATCAACAATAATACCATGAGCTTCGCGCTAGATCACGAAAGTGGGAAAAAATTTTACATGGTTGGGGCAAGAGGGCTTTCTATCACATGGGGAAGTTCACCCCAACATTGGAAATGGCTTTCTCTACCAGAGTCTAGGTTCGTTTTGTTCTCCCCCGACTTTATATTTGCTTCAATATATTTATTTTTCAAAAAAAAAATGGTAGAGGATTGGGTGGAGCCCAAATCATTTTTTTTTTCAATCCCTATCTTCCAAAATTTAAACTTAGGTGGCCAATTAAATGAAATTGCTTCAATATTTTTTAATCGTTGAAATAAATTAAAAGGAGTTAGCTATTTACTTACTATATCCATGTATATTATGCCAATGCATTTGTAGGTTTCCTGAAGTGGCTGAACTCAAGCTTGTGTGGTGCTTCGAAATCATGGCAAGAATTGAGACAAAAATGTTGTCATCCAAAACCAACTATGCAACCTACCTTGTGTTCAAGTTTGTTGAAACAAGAGAAGGGTTTGAAACTAGACCAATAGAGTTTGATGTCTATTTTGAGGGAAACGATACTCACAAAATGCATAGCGCGTTGCTAGATCCCCCAGCGAATATGCCTCAACTATCTCTAAATAGAAGAGATGGGTGTATGGAGATTGGGATGGGTGAGTTCTTTAATGAAAATGGAGATGATGGAGCGGTAATTTGTAGGGTGTGTGAATCAGAACCGACGCCTAAGTGTGGCATCATTATCGAAGGAATTGAACTTAGGCCTAAAAATGGCAGATAAATACAATTATTTCAATTGAAAAACGTTCATGTTGTGTATGTTGTATTAATTTGTTAATGTTTTCCTTGTCGGTATCGCATGGGCAACCACTAGTACAGAAAGTGATAACATTGACCCATTTTTTGTGTCTGTCTGTAGTAGTGAACCGTCATGATTAATTTGTAATAACGGTTCTAATATAAACGGTCATGAATTATGTGTGTAACAATGACTATTGAAATAAAAATACGGTCATCATATCTCAATTTAAAAATAAAGAAATTTTTTTTTTTTGCTTCTGCTGTGATCCAAAGTGAGAAAATTATATTTATCAGCTTTCGACTTTCGTCTTCCTCTTTGCTTGTCTAAGAGCTTCTTGTGTTCGTCAAGGGTGGTTCCTCATCTTCTCAAGTTTATAACTTACGGCCGTCCAAGGTGCTGAAATTAAACAACACCAGCCCAATATCAAATTCCAAATGTGTTAGAAATAATTTGAAGTCCAAGCCCAAGCATGAGAAGCTTCTAAATTATGTTGTGATAAACAACATTACAATAATGGAGTGCAAACGTGTGAAGCAATAAGCTATATAATTTTTTAATGTGATTGGAAAAAATGGAGTGCAAACAATAAGTTACATAGTTTTTTAATGTGAGTAATGGAAAGCAAACATGCAAGGTGTTACAGCCTTAAAACTCGAGTCACGCCAATGCTTGGCTTGCGGCCTTGTGCCACGCATAAGGTGGCAGCGGATGTGCGAGAAAACAAGGCAAGTCTGCACGCGGGCTGGGACGTGGCAGCAACTAGCGGACTAATGGGCAGCGCGCGCGAGATATGTCCGGGGCAGCGCACAAGTGCTCCAAGGATTTAGCGCGCACATGAATGCGGGCAACTCAGACGCACGCTAAAGGGCAGCAGGCGAGCGCACGCAGCGGGCAAGCACGCGCCCCAATCAGCATGCACGCACACAAAGCGTGCAGGGCAGCGCGCATGCGCACGCTAACGGATAGTGGACAGGCGCGCCAATGGAGCGCACACGCACGGAACATGTGCCACACACAAGCATCAGCACAAGGGGATTGTTGGAGCAATTCTTAGTGGCGGCGACCCGCCACTACATGAGCACTACCCAAAACAAGGATGTTGTCTAAGTGGGGATGGTCCGCCACTATTCAATGTAACCTAAATAATAGTGTATGGGCAAAGCACTAGGGTAGTGGGCTTAATTGTTTAGTGTGTTGGTGGCAAACAAGGTATGGGGTGGGAATACTCTACACTATCCTAGTAAGTGGGGCTGTCACTTACAAATGCTATAAGTAGCATTATGGGGGAGAGCTTGGGGAGATAAGTTTTGTAGACAGTGAGTGGTATTCTCCTAGCACTCTTGCTGGAAGCTATTTGTAGCTCCTTGTTCTTGATTAAAAAGAAAAGGTTGGAAGTCGGTGCTTCTGTAAATCTCGTGTGCCTTGTGTTTGTGTTTCGGTTATTGTATCGTTGAAAATCTTGGGGTGTGTTTCACACACGTAGCCTCTGTTGCGAATTCTCGAGTGGCTGGCTAAGCAGAAAACTTAGCGCCATCACGGGCTTGCCGCATCGAAGAAAATAGCCTTGTGACAGTTTGGTATCAGAGCCTCGATTCAACAACATGTCGAGAGACACTTTGAAAGATAGAATGAGTCGGATGGAAGCTGTTGTCGAGGAAGTACACCCCGGAGAGGAAATCTCTATTGATTTGGCGAATCTGAAGTTGGCCTTTGATGGGTTAACTAAAGATGTTGCTGAAAAACTCGGTTCGGTGATGGAAGATGTTGCTGCTTTGGTGGGGTAGCTAAAAGGTAGCGTCGCTAACCTTGAAAGTGAGTTGAGCTTGCTAAAGCACACGGTAAGTACAACTTCTATGCATTCGGAGGGAGGGCCTTCGAAGATCAAGGTTCCGGAGCCGAAACCATTTGGCGGTAAGCGGAGCGCCAAAGAGCTAGAGAACTTCTTGTGGGATATGGAGCAGTATTTCAAGGCTGCTCGGATACCTGAAGCGGAGCGGGTTTCCATTACAAGTATGTATCTTGAGGGGGATGCAAAGCTTTGGTGGCAGAGTAGACTTCAAGAAGATGCTGAAGCCAACCGACCAACTATCGAAACGTGGGAATCACTGAAGCGAGAGTTGAAGGGTCGATTCTTGCCGGTTAATGGGAGCTGGATAGGGAGAAAATGCTTGAAGAAGCTCAAACATACTGGTTCAATCAGGGATTATGTGAAGGAATTTAGTTCTTTGATGCTGGATATCAAGAACATGTCCGATGAAGACAAGATTTTCAACTTCATGAGTGGTTTGCAACCGTGGGCGCAAACTGAATTGAGAAGGCAGGTTGTGCATGACTTGCCGATGGCGATTCCCGCTGCGGAAGGTTTGGTTGATTTTAGGTTTGCGAGTTCTTCTCCCTCCAAACCTAAAAAGAATAAAGATTCGAAGAAATTTGGCCCTTCTAAGCGTGATGGCGGAAAGAAAGGGAGCTTTGCGGGAAAAGCCAAATCAAAAGATGGACATGAGAAGAAAAGCTCGGGATGCTTCATATGTGACGAACCACACCGGGAGAGGGATTGCCCAAAGCGGACACAGCTGAATGCTATGGTCAAGGAAATGGAGGCGGAACCTTCCAATAAGGCAAGTACTTCTCGAATGAACCCTTTACAATTGATGAATACTTTGAGGGAGGAAGTCGTGTGCAATGACTTCAATCAAGGGTTGATGGTCATGACTGTTTTGGTGGATGGGAAGGAAGTGCGTGCTATACTGGACACAGGAGCCACAACAAACTTTCTTGCGTCCTATGAAGTGACGCGTTTGGGTTTGAAAGTAACGGCTGTGGGCAGCAAAGTGAAGGCTGTAAATTCGGCTAGTGTTGGTGTTCAAGTGGCTGTGCAAAGTTCACTACGGGTCGGAACTTGGCAGAAAACGGTAAAGTTCACTATCATGCCTCTTGATGATTTGAATTTAATCCTTGGTATGTAATTCTTTATGGCTGCAATGGTACAACTAATGCCTTATCGGAAAAGCATTTTAATCATTGGTACGGAGACACCATGCATTGTACCATGCAATTTTATGGTCCATGGCAGATCAAAACCATCACTCCAATCTGCGAGACAATTTGCGAAAGGCTTGAAACGGAAGGAGAACTCTTGCTTGGCAGCGTTGTTGGAGATAAAACCTGATCAGGTTGTAGAGGTGCCTAATGAGTACGCCCAAGTGTTGGATGAGTTTGCGGATGTCATGCCGCCGGAGCTCCCTCGAGCCTTACCACCAAAACGTATTGTAGATCATCGAATTGATCTAGAGCTTGGAGCGAGACCCCCTGCTCAGGCTCCATATCGGATGTCGCCTTCGGAGTTGGTGGAACTTCAGAAGTAATTGGATGATTTGCTGGATGCGGGATTCATATAACCATCCAAAGCACCTTATGGCACACCGATATTATTTCAAAGGAAGCAAGATGGCTCAATACGGATGTGTGTGGACTACCGCGCCTTGAACAAGTTAACAATAAAAAAAAATATTATGTCCCTAACATTGCGGATTTGTTTGATCGTTTGGGCAGAGCCTCTTACTTTACAAAACTGAACTTGATCGGGATATTGGCAAGTACGGATTGCGGAAGGCGACGAAGCAAAAACAGTTTGCGTAACTTGGTATGGGTTATATGAGTTCTTGGTGATGCCTTTCCGACTCACCAATGGGCCTACAACATTCTGTAATTTAATGAATGACTTGTTGTATGAGTACTTGGACCGCTTTGTGGTGGTGTATCTCGATGATATAGTTGTGTACAGTGAGTCTTTGGCGAATCACTTGGATCACCTTAGACTATTGTTCTCACGGTTACGGGAGCATAAACTCTTTGTCAAGAAGGAAAAATGTGAGTTTTGTCGCCGGGAGATAATTTTCTTGGGGCATCGGGTAAGCCAAGGCAGAATTCGCATGGATGAGAGCAAGGTCAAGGGTATCCTTGATTGGCCTGCACCTACAAAGGTGGCGGAACTTCGGTCGTTTCTTGGGACTAGCTAACTACTACCGCAAGTTCATCAAGGAGTGCTCAAAATGGGTTAGTGTACTCACGGACTTGTTGAAGAAAGATCAGAAGTGGGAATGCACGGAAGCGTGCCAGCAAGCATTTGAGAAACTCAAGCAAGCAGTAGCTTCGGAGTCGGTGCTCAAACTACCGGATTTCAGCTTGCCACCTGAGGTACATACGGATGCATCGGATAGGGACATTAGTGGCGTGCTGATTAAAGATGGCCACCCGGTAGCTTTTGAAAGCCGGAAGCTAAAGGATGCAGAACAAAGGTACTCGGCACATGAAAAGGAGATGACGGCAGTGGTACATTGCCTAAGCACTTGGAGGCACTACTTGCTACGTACGGTTTTTTCTGTTGTTACGGATAATGTTGCTAATACTTATTTTAAGACGCAGAAGAAGCTATCACCAAAACAAGCAAGATGGCAAGAGTTCCTTGCCGAATATGACTCTGTATGGATACATAGGCCGAGAAGGCTAAATCAGGTTGCGGATGCTCTCAGCCGCAAAACAGTTGAAGCGTATGTGGCCGCTTTGACAACTGTGGTGATGGATTTTCTTGACAAGATTCAGCAGCAAGCGGCAACGGATACAAGCTACTGCCAACTCCGTGAGAAGATCATGCAGGGCTTGGTGTGGAGATATTGGGTTGAAGAGGATCTAATTTATGCACGAGGTGGGAAGCTATATGTTCCTTCGGGAGGGGACTTGCGGTGAATTTTGTCGCGGTATACACATGATTCTCAATGGGCTGGACATCCAGGGGTGGAAAGGATGATGGCGTTGCTGGAACGTTCATATTTCTGGACTAAAATGGAGGATGACGTGCGGTTATCCGTCAAAGCTTGCCTAGTGTGTCAACTAGACAAGACGGAGAAGAGAAAGCCAGTGGTACTTCTACAACCATTGTCAAATCCGAAGAGACTTTGGCAATCTATCTCAATGGATTTCATTTCGGGAATGGCTAAATCGAAAGGGCAGAAATCGATTCTTGTTGTGGTTGATCGATTTTTAAAATATGCAATATTTATGCCCGCACCTCATGCTTGCCCAGCGAACAAGGCAGCAGAGCTGTTTTTCAAGCATGTGGTTAAATACTTTGGTGTTCCGAAGGACATCATTAGTGACCGGGATGCTCAGTTCACCGAAAGGTTTTGGACAGTACTCTTCAATTTGATGGGGACAGAATTGAACTTTTCTACTGCCAATCATCCTCAGACGGACGGATAAACGGAGAGGGTGAATGCATTATTGGAAGAATACTTACGACACTATGTGACAGCAAGCCAAAAGAATTGGGTGGACTTGCTGGATGTAGCTCAATTTCGCTAAAACATCCATCACTGCGACAGGGATAAGCCCAGCGGAGTTGGTCATGGGGCAACAACCATTGACTCCTCACGAAGTGGCGAAATAACATACTGGCGGGAAATGCCCTGCAGCTTACCGATTCGCGCGAGACAAGCAAGAAATGATCGAGATAGCCATTGATAGCTTGGCGAAGGCATCGCGATGAATGAAGAAGTATGCGGATGCTGGAAGACAACCGCTGGAGTTCAATGTGGGTGACAAGATGTTGCTAAAACTAACGCCTCAGATTTGGAAGAAAATCAATGGCAAAATGGTGCATCGAGGGCTGGTACCGAAGTATGACGGACCATTTGAGGTAATGAAACAGATGGGTCAGGTTGCGTATCAGTTACGGCTGCCTGAGCGGTTGAAAATACAGCCTACATTTCATGTAAGTTTCCTTAAACATTTCAATGAAGACTTGGCTGAAACGGGACGCCAACAAGCCAAGGGTGCTCCACCGATAATTCGGAAGCAGTATGACAAGGAAGTGGAGAGAATTCTTGATCATAAAACCATGGGGCAAAGTAAAAAGAATCGGAGAACGGAATTTCTGATTCAATGGAAGGGAGGTAGCGAAGCGGATGCTAGCTGGGAAAAGGAAGTATCTTTGTGGCAATTCGAGCGGGAGGTTAAAGCGTACTTGGACTCCTTGCCGACGAGGGCGTCGGGTTCTTCTGGTGGGGGAGGCTTGTTACCGCCTTAAAACTTGAGGCATGTCAATGCTTGGCTTGCGGCCATGTGCCAAGCATAATGTGGCAACGGACGTGCGAAAAAACAAGGCAAGTCTGCATGCGGGCTGGGGCGTGGCAGCAACTAGCAGGCTGATGGGCAGCGCGCGCGAGATATGCGTGGGGCAGCGCACAACTACTCCAAGGATTTAGCCCGCACACGAATGCGCACAACTCAGACTCACGCTAAAGGGCAGCGGGCGAGCGCGCTCGCCAAGCAGTATGTGCGCACACAAAGCGTGCGGGGCAGCACGCACACGCACGCTAAGGGATATCGGACAGGCGCGGTAACGGATATCGAACAGGCGCGCCAATGGAGCGCACACGCATGGAACATGTGCCACACACAAGCATCAGCGCAAGGGGATTGTTGGAGCCATTCTTAGTGGCGGCGACCCGCCACTACATGAGCACTACCCAAAACAAGGATGTTGTCTAAGTGGGAATGGTCCGCCACTATTCAATGTAACCTAAATAATGGTGTATGGGCAAAGCACTAGGGTAGTGGGCTTAATTGTTTAGTGTGTTGGTGGCAAACAAGGTATAGGGTGGGAATACTCTATACTATCCTAGTAAGTGGGGCTGTCACTTACAAATGCTATAAGTAGCATCATGGGGGACGAGCTTGGGGAGCCAAGTTTTGTAGACAGTGAGTGGTATTCTCCTAGCACTCTTGTTGGAAGCTATTTGTAGTTCCTTGTTCTTGATTAATAAGAAAGGTTGGAAGTTGGTGCTTCCATAAATCTCGTGTGCGTTGTGTTTGTGTTTCAGTTGTTGTATCGTTGAAATTCTTGGGGTGTGTTTCACACACGTAGCCACCGTTGCAAATTGTCGAGTGGCTAGTTAAGCAGAAAACTTAGCGCCATCACGGGCTTGCCGCATCGAAGAAAATAGCCTTGTGACAATTTGGTATTAGAGCCTCAATTCAACATGTCGGGAGACACCTTGAAAGATAGAATGAGTCGGATGGAAGCTGCTGTCGGGGAAGTACACCCCGGAGAGGAATCTTTGGCTGTCAAAACAGAGGTAATCTCCATTGATATGGCGAATCTGAAGTTGGCCTTTGATGGGTTAACTAGAGATGTTGCTGAAAAACTCGGTTCGGTGATGGAAGATGTTGATGCTTTGGTGGGGGAGCTAAAGGGTAAGATCGCTAACCTTGAAAGTGAGTTGAGCTTGCTAAAGCGCGCAGTAAGTACAACTTCTATGCATTCGGAGGGAGGGCCTTCGAAGATCAAGGTTCCGGAGTCGAAACAATTTGGCGGTACGCGGAGCGCCAAAGAGCTGGAGAACGTCTTTAGGGATATGGAGCAGTATTTCAAGGCTGCTCGGATACCCGAAGTGGAGCGGGTTTCCAATACAAGAATGTGTCTTGAGGGAGATGCAAAGCTTTGGTGGTGGAGTAGACTTCAAGAAGATGCTGAAGCGAACCGACCAACTATCGAAACGTGGGAATCACTGAAGCGAGAGTTAAAGGGTCAATTCTTGCCGGGTAACGCGAGCTGGATAGCAGGAGAAGGCTTGAAGAAGCTCAAACATACCGGTTCAATCAGGGATAGAAGATTAAAGGAGGTAAAGTAATGTTTGCTTTAAGGATCACAATTGAAGAAGAAATGTTGGAGCACGTTCGGGATGCCAAAACACCAAGGAAGCATGGGACACTCTTGCTACACTTTTTCTAAAGAAGAATGATACAAGGATGCAACTTCTTGAGAACGAGTTGCTATCGATAGCACAACGAGACATGACGATTGCTCAGTACTTTCACAAAGTGAAGTCAATATGCCACGAAATTTCAGAGTTAGATCCAATAGCTGTTTTTGGGGATGCGAGGAAAAGGAGAATAATTATCCATGGTTTAAGACCTGAATACCGAGGGTTTGTTGCCATTGTACAGGGATGGCTGACACAACCATCGCTTGTTCAATTTGAAAATTTGCTTGCAGGTCAAGAAGCTATGGCCAAGAAAATGGGAGGACTCGCAATAAAGGATGAAGAGGAAGCCCTCTACACCAACAAAAGTAAAGGTAGTTTCAAGGGCACACTGGTAATGGATCTACAAAAGATGGTGATAAAGTGAAAAGTCACCAAGGAAAAGAAGGCTCTCATTCAGGGGAAGCTTTGAGGAATAATAATAATAGTAGAAAGTTCGATGGCGAGTGTTTCTCTGCCACACTCAATAATACTTCATCCGCAAGTGCCAAGTGTAGATTAGAAATGACGTTGCCATCTATCTCGTTCCACTTGTCATCAGTTATCTCCATGAGCCTTTCTCTAATTGCTACCAAGCAATTATTTTTCCTCAATATAGCTTTCATCTTCATTTTCCACAACGAAAAATTATTCTCGTTGAACTTCTCAATTTCATACTTTGCCGCCATTTTGTTAATGAATACCGCACACTAGTTAGTGTACCACATCGAATAGTTGTGAGTATGTGTGAATATGCACACCAGGAAAGTTTTCAGGAAAGACTGGAGGGGTCCCAATGGTCCTACTTAAAACCCAAACTCCTTAGGCTCTTATCGCTTTTGTGACAGAACGTTCCTAAACATACACAAAACCACACAGTTACTTTACTCACACCATTATTCCTTACTTTGCACCGTAAAATTCTTGGATCACTCCCACCGTTTTCTCGTGAACAATATCATATACGTGAATAGTATTGTATACATGAATAGAACCGTATACGTGAACAGTACCCGACTCTAAAAATACAACCAATAGCTCGGATACCACTGTTAAGAAATTGATGGATGAAGCAGACACGTAGCTAAAATAAAATTAGAAGAAAATAAAGAACAAGCACAAAAGAGGACACTAGAAAATTACGTGGTTCGGCTTTTAGCATACGTCTATGAGCGGAGACAAAAGGAAAATATTTCACTAGTGAAATAAGGATTACAAGTATTGTAATACTTTGGCTCACTACCCAAAACCTCAATACACCCAATCTCTCACTCACTAATTACACAAGAGTATTAAAACTCTTAAAATCTCACACAACTCTTTCTCTTTTACAAAACAGAGAAGAGAAACTTAAGAAAATGAAATGAATAAAATGAGGAGGGAGCCTCTCTATTTATAGCCAAAATTGGCTATTAAATTTTTTTTTTTTTTGGGCGACATCTTATACCCCCAATTGAATCCTTACTAAAACACTCAAATAGAAGCTCTCTCAAATTTTGTAAATTGCTTCAATTGCAATTTCTCTTAACACAAAATGGGATCCTAACAATTGCAAAATGGTTCTCTATTTATACAGAGCATTTTGCACCAATTTGGATTCAATTGGCCAAGTTGTGGCCTTTCAAAAGTCAAGTTTGGTGGCTAACTTTTGAACAATTTGGTTCAGCTTTGGTGGCACCAAAAATGTTAACATATATATGTCTATAGTATTGATTTTAAAGATAACAAACTTTATATGTTTTTTCTTTAAAATGTTGGAGTTTTCATTAATAAACAATTTCTTAAAAGTCGTATAATATTTCTAAATATGTTAATGAAATATGGATATTCGTTAACTTTAATCAGGAAATCATTCCCTAAGAAATTCTATTAAAATTGTGATTCTAGAATTAAATGGCGAACTGTTAATATCAAAACAACTAACCGATTATTTCTAGAGAGGCATAAATCCTTGATCTTGAACCGTTTAACAAAAACAGATAAGACTAGTCCGTTTTGCAGGTTACTGGAAATAACCGGCGAACCATTAACTGCAAACGGCTAATCGATAATTTCTAGAATTGAATTTTATGCTAACCTTGAACCGTTTAACAAAAACGAACAAGCTCATTTTGTTTTGCAGGTTACTAGAAATAACCAGCGAACCGTTAACTGCAAACAACTAACTGATAATTTCCAAAATAAAATTTCATGCTAACCTTGAATAGTTTAGCAAAAATGGATAGCCAAAATTTATTTTGTAGGTCTCTAGAAATTAACGGTGAACCGATAGTGGCAAAAGGTTAACCGATTCTTTAAATTCAGCTCAACTGTCATTTAGACTAGTCAAAACGGTTAACCGATAACTATTAACGACGATCTAATTTCTGGCAGAAAGTCAATAACGGCTATTTTTCAGCTCCAACTATAAATAAACTCAATCAAATTCAAACAAGGGTTGATCACAAAGTTATCATTGAGCTTGTAATTGAGAATACAACATTCATTGAGCTTTAAATTTGTTCTTGTTTCATTTATTCACACATTGAGCATTGATTTGTAATCATATATATTGTGTGAGAGAAAAACACATTTGTAATCTTTTTTTTGAGTGATTGTAAGTGTTTGAATGCACTTGAATTAAGAGATTAGGGATAATCTTTTGGTATAAAGGTTAATTGATACCTGTGCAGTCAATTGTAAGTGTTCTTGAAGCTTTGGAGGCTTGACTAGTGGAATCCCCAAGCCCGGTGAGCTTGGAGGCGTGGACGTAGGCAAGGTTTAGTTTAACCACATAAAAATTTTTGTGTTTGAATCTCTTTTCCCTTATCTCTTTACATTTTGGTTGATTTATTTATTATTGTTTTAAATTCATTCAAGATTCGCATTGAGTTTTGTTCAAGCATTGCATAATTTTTTAGAAACTCAATTCAACTCCCCCCCCCCCCCCCCCCCTGGGGTGGCCAAAAAGGAATTTAAAAAAGGGTGGAACCTTTTAACACAAAAAAATCTTAAGA
>NW_006262201.1:8205755-8247502 GCF_000493195.1 Citrus x clementina
CAAATACCTCCTTCGCGCTGCACGAAAAGCTCCTGCTCGCGCTGCCTGCTACGTGTGCTGGCTGTTGCACGCGAGTGTGAGGTAGCTGCTGCATGCGCGCTTGCTGGCAGCATGTGCTGCTGGTTGCCGTTGTCAAAATTTCCGGCCTCCGTCGCTCCGATCTGCTATCCGTGATTAATTTACAAATTTCCTAGGCCAATTTTGGCTTACAAAAATTCTATAACAGTAAAATAAATCAAGAGGGAAACATGGTGATAAAAAATCACCCCTCTTGTTACAGATCCAAACGAAAAATACAGTACAAAATCTAACCATGAATTAAGACAAATCAAAACATGATTTATTCATATATTAAACAAATAATATATATCTGAATAAATTGTGCCACTCTAATACATAAATTTCAAGATTAATTTCATACAAAATTCTTATATATTAATATGAGGAGGCTCTGATACCAATTGTTGGGGAAAAATCAGGTTTTTAAATTTTTATAAAACCTTTTTAAGATCGCTCTCATATAATATATAAGAATTTGTAATCGAGAAATCGTACCTTGAAAATCCAATTTAGCTTTTTCTGCTGAAATGATTTAGGCTCCCAGATCATGATCTGTCACCACTACTCCTGTTAGATCACGATCTGTCACCACCACGCTTGTTAGAACACGAACTGGTACCAATGATCTTCTAGGTTATGACTTAGGTTTGATCTACACTTGACGTGTGGGCGCCTTTATCACTACCAAAGTAACTAGCACGAGAAAATTTTTCTCTCAACAATAGAGAGAAAAATCTTTTTCTCTGATCTGTATAAAGTGGCTTCTTTCTTTTTTCTTTAGAGAAAATAAGCCTTTTATATCTCCATTTAGTGAAAACCTTAAGCTCCAAACAATCCAAAAATAAAACCCACGTTATTTGTTTTTTCTATAGGGGACCCATCTTGTAAAATAACATAAGGCCCCTTACACACAAGCTAATTAAATGGAGCCTCCCACTAAAAGATATATTTAGGCTTTTGACCCAAATCGCTAGTTATCTTACTTATTAGTCCAGTAGTGGTGCAGTCAATTAAATGAGCTAACCCGGGGATCATTTGGGAACATACAATAGTGGCTATAACAATTAGGCTTGTAATTAAACTAGCCTAATTATTTAATTCCAAATCTACTCCACTAAAAGATTAGAATTGACCTCCACAATTGTATGCTCGAATAATAATTCGTCCCAAGCCACATTGATTTCTTTACGGCACAATCCTTTGTACCACATCGTTAATAAATTGATATTTCAACTATCCAATCAATTTAATAACATCTTGTTCCTTGATACTTACTGGTTTTCTCTAATGATCATTTTCAACATACTAAATATGTTGACACACTCTGACCAGAGAATTCTATGATCAAGTGCCGAAAACCCATCAAGAGATGTATTGTACAAATTCTATATTGTTAATCCATAACTACAATACTCATAATTCCTCCCACCAAGATACCGGGTAATCTTGACCACAAGAATGTGCCGTGCCCATTGGTAACTCAAATGGAATAACAATTATAATCATGAAATCATAACTAACTCAAGATTAAGATTACAGTGAAATCAATGCCTATGAGATTTAATAAGTCTGACAGTCATTTCAAGGTTAATTAAATCTCATATGTGATCATGTTCAATGTAGTCGTATTACATCAATAAATTCATACATGATTAAGACAAATCATTCAATGAATTCATTACAGTCTATACCTAAATAAAGTGTCCAACTTTATTTATCAACTACGAACTAAATTTATTTAATCATAAGATAACTTATATTTATGTCTTCTGTGAATCCACATGGTGATCACATAAATACATATAATATGATTAAATGGACTTTAATTAAAAATATTAATTCAATTAAGATATTTGAATAAAATACCTCATTAATTTTATTAATCAAAAAAAATATTTATTACAATTAAATAAACACATATGCTTTTAAAGAGCATATTTTCCCAACAATATATACATAAATTAAACATGTGTTGTTTGCTCCACTCTCTCTCACGCTTTAGCTGCAGCACAGCCAGTTACCCAAGCCCTAACTCGCATCTGCTTTCTCCTTACCGCCGACCTACTGCTTCGTTTCTTTCCTTACTCTGTTGCTAGCTAGATAGTGAGGTAATGTGTATGTTTTCGTTCGTGAGTAACTTGCTCTGTTTTTCTTCCTTTTTTTTTTTTGAAATGGATCTTTTTTTTTTTAAATAACTCTTTAATTTTCACTTATTTCATGTTTATTTAAGTTATTAATAGCATTTAGTTTTATTAGTTTTGCCTAGTTATGAGCATGTTATTGTATTTTTCAATTTTTTTCGTTTGGAAATTATGCTCTGGACATTGCTGGGTGAAGTCTGCTGGCCACGAAAAGGTTGAAGATGATGGAGGGAAAATAGCATTTAGGTCCCTTCTTTTTTAATAATATTTTAGTATGACCTAATATTTAGAAAATGTTGCATATAAGAATTCTATTATGATTTAGTTTGTTTGCTAACTTTGCATAATATTCCTTGACCGAAGGTCAACTAGATAAAATATCATTTGATTCCTTAATATTTTGCTAGTTTCTACTATGGCATAAATACTTATTTTATTTTATTTACATTTTGGGCCTAAACTTTTGATATTAAACACAGTAACTATAATTTTGAAAACTCTTCATTTTAATCCAACATTCTTGCTTTTTTTTTAAATACAAATTTGTAAATTGTTTTTTTGGTTTGATTATACATTGATTTCAGTAGGCTTTTTGTGCAGGATGGAAGTAAATAGCAATGTTGTAAAGGAGATTATGAAGGATGATTTTGAGGAGGATGTTGAAATAGAAAATGATTTGGAAAATCGAACCGAAAACCGAACCGTTAAGATGAACCGAAAAACCGATTGCTTAAATAAAACCGTTAAGAGAACTGAAACCAATCCGAAACCAAAAACCGAAACTGACCTATCTGTTTTGATTCGGTTTTTTTGAAAAAAAAAAATCGAACGGTTTTTTTAAATTTTAGATCCAAACCGAACTAAACCGATGCCCACCTCTATCGAGGAGGATTTAAGACTTTTGTTGTAAATTTTTACATTTTTACCACGGTAAATGTGGTAATTGTAAAATTATAAATTTTTATCATGTTAGGTATGATAATTGTTAGTGGAATGTGTTGGATATGCTTGAGTGGATAAGTTAGGTTTATGTTTTATTAGTGAAATTATTAGTGGGACAAATGTAAGGTTAAGATGTAATTAGATTTTTTTATTTGTGTGGTGAGGATTTACCATGTATTAATATAAATAGAGGGGGGTGAACACACCTCTCCACACATTCTCTTCTTTTCTTTCCCCCCAAATTCTTCTTCTCATCTCTCTTTGTAATTTATTTTCAATCAATAAAATTAGATTTATTTTAATTTTCAAATTCCATTTTTAATTATGTGTTTTTCAATTTTAGTAATTTCCTTTATTAAAAATAGGTTTAGCTAAATATTAATAGTTAGGGGAAGGTGAAACTCTTAGGAAATAAATATGATTTAATCAAATTTTATTTTTAATTTTATAAATTAAGTTATTTTCTATTTAATTTTATACATATTTTATATTATGAAATTTTGATTTATTGTAGACAAACAAGAGAGTTTGGCACAATAAATTCTTTTTATCTTAATATAAGGTGTGGTAAAATGGTATTTTGACTTATTGTAGACAAATTAAATTTTGACACAATGAATACTTAATCCATCATAAAATTAAAGGGAAAATAATAATAATTTATATAATTAATCTTTTGGGCAATAAATCTAAAAAAAATGGCAAAAAGAATTTATTAAGTTTTATTTACAACTAAGAGTGAATCCACAACCCTAACTAATTCAATTTCATAATTTTATTTAAATTAAGTTATTTATATTTAAGTTTTATTTTCAAATTTTAGATAAAATAAAAGAAACAAATTAAATCTTTTCTCTGTGGATCGATCCTGGACTCACCAAGATATATTATAACTAGACACTCTTATACTTAAGAGTAAATCAAACACTTTTAAGTCATGTCAATAATGAACCCAATTAATATTAGGGAAATTATCAATTGTATACCCTTAGTTTACTCCGTTATCAAACTTACTACAACACTTTCAGGGTATATCAGTCGTTCACCCTAAGTTGACAAAATGTATCTGTCGTCCACCAAACCGTTAGTTGCCGTTT
The DNA here is from genome assembly GCF_000493195.1 of Citrus x clementina. Taxonomy (NCBI): domain Eukaryota; kingdom Viridiplantae; phylum Streptophyta; class Magnoliopsida; order Sapindales; family Rutaceae; genus Citrus; species Citrus x clementina. The sequence continues at coordinate 8,209,996 of NW_006262201.1, forward strand.
AAACATGATGACGTCAAAAGGGTAATCTAGTCATTTCATATGATATAAGTGATAATTTAAGAGTATATAAGTGATAATAATAGACTTTAAGGATATACAAGTGATAATTTTCAAGGGTAAAATCGTCAATTCACCACAGTTCCGTTAATTTTCAAACGACAGCTAACGGTTTAGTGGTCGGTAAATAACTTTTGTTAATTTAGGGTAGACGATTGATACACCCTTAAAATGTTAATTGCATTTACCTGCCATATTCAGGCCTAACCTCAATACCTTGGAAAATAATAGTGCCACGCTTAGATAAGGGTTCTGGTTCGGACAGCCTACAAACTACTGTTCCTTCATCTCCATTTTCAATAGAGAACTCACCCATCTTAATCTCTATCCACCTATTTCCTCGGTCTTGAGATAGTTGAGGATCAAGAAACTCTCTACGCTTTTTGCCATTATGGCTTCCATCAAAATAGACTTCAAAATCTATAGGACTAGTTTCAGGCCCTTCTCTGAATTCCGCAAACTTGAACACAAAGTAAGCGGCATAATTGGTTTTGGGTGAAAAAATTGTTGTACCAAATCTTGCTTCGATTTCTAAACTCGACATAAGCTTAAGTTCAATCACTTCAGGAAACCTAGATCCAGCTGATGAAGGAATCATTTCGCAATCTCGGTGTGAAATTCCCGAATTTTCATAAATCCATTTTGCACCAGCCATGTAACATTTTTTACCACTCTCTTGCTCTAGCCCAAAGCTCGCGGTATTATTGTCGAAGAGGATGGGGTTGCGACATAGATGAAAATAAAGATCCTTCTTCTTCTTGTCGATCAAAGATGAGTTCGAAATGAACCCTTCGTAATCGGACGGCAAAAACTTCTCCCATACGGAATCTGAATCCGCAGCCGATCTGAAGGCGGGACATACCAGTGCCAACCTACTTGCATCGCGAGGTGTCGTAAGAGAAATGATGCGCGAAATGCACTTTGCAGGTAGCTGCACAAATGTAAGACAATGTACTGAATTTATCTCAAAATACATTACAAAGAGCACTACAACAGTGTCCGAAAATTATACCCGACTGGACAAAATCAAAAATAATTTTCAAGCAAAATATTTTTTTTTCTATCCCAAACTTTGATCCTAAATGATGTAGTATTTGTTTGGATAGTGAGATATTATAACTAATTTACTTGGGACCTATAAGATTTATCAACTATTTTGATGAATCATACATCACATGCCCAATTATTTTTGGATAAAATTTTGGGATATTTATTACTACTAACCAATCTGAAAATCAAAAATAGATTTAATCATAGTGGTAAAAATTTGTAAATGACATGTATCTAATATCAATAATAGAAAGAGCTCAAATCCGTACATCTTCGAGTTTTTTCTTTTGATAAGTAAGAATCGAACCACTCTTACCAATCACCTCAGAACCTAGAAACCAAAAAGGAGAATAAGAAAAATGGGTTAAACAGAAAAGAAAGAAAAAATTGAAAGATCAAGATATATGAATTAAAGCAGTAATATTGTTCTTATTCACTTTGGATACTCAATTGAGATACTTATTGATATAGCATCTTATATATCATTTATTGAGAAATTTTAAAAGTAGTAGGTTAATAATTGATAATAAAATTAATTAATACCATATACATAATATTAAATAATTGGTGACACATCAGTAGATATCCTAACTAAGTATCCAAATTAAGTGGAAGCGAAGACTTAGTTCATATAGTAAGAGCATTGTCTTCTTAGGGCCAAGTACTAAGTTCGAGCCTTAGTAGGGGAAATGAGGTGAAATACAGTCATCCTCACCCAAAAAAAAAAAAAAAAAGTTACCCTAACTAAGCACGGTATTATACAAACTCTTTCAAAATCGAAGCTAGATTTTTTTCCTACTTTTTGTTCCGTCAAGTAGCATCACTCTGAATTAAATCAGCATACATATTAGTTTGTGATTTAATTTTTCATTCTTACATATATGGATATTTTTATTATATTTTCTAGTGAAGGTGCTGACATTATGTTTAACTAAGGATTAAAATAAATTAAAAAATAAACCTGCATAGTGAGAAAACATGAGATTAGTTATGAAAGAAAAATATATATATTGACCTGGCAAAATGTATTCTTTTCGCTTAAGCCTTTGCCGTCCTGGCTTAGTTTTCTGGCCGTAAGAGCTCATCTAAGAAGAAGAAAATAGAAAAAAAAAAAAAGATTAAAACAAAAAGACAAAAAGATTAAAAAAAAAAAGACAGATTTTGGAGTTAATATTTGTTTCTTTTCCAATTTTATTGAACTGGCAAAATGATTGTATTTTTTTTTTTCGGTGTCTAATCAGAAATAAAATAATCGAAAAAATTAAATAAATCCCAGTGCCGAAAAAGTGAAAAATGACACGTATGCATATAATGTCGTATGGAAAAGAGGTCACGTCCCTACATTGTTGGTCCCAGAATCCACAGGAACCGAATCTTGAACATCGTCAACAATCACCTCAGAGCCTAGAAACCGAAAAGGAGACTGCATGAGTAAAAGCAGAAGGACCAAGACAAATTTTGGTTGATTACAGCCTTCGTGCACGTCTCCATTCACAAACAGCTAACTCAGAATTTAATTATTAATTACTTTAATTAGAAGTTGAAATCATTAATGGTATTTTTTTAAATGGTTTTTAATTAATATTCTTTAACTGACTGCATGAGTTTAAATTTTAAAAGAAGTATAGACTAAAAATAAATTTTATCTTTATCCACCCTTACCTTTTAAAAATAATAATAATAACAAAAGAATCAGTAAAGGTAGTTGGGTCTCTTTCTAAACTCACTAAAATTCTCAGTCACTTTTTTTCACTCAAAGTAGCATTTGTCATCATAATCCATTAAATAAATATACATAAGAGTTTGTGATTTTTTTATCACTATTAAAAAACACTTAGCTACTACTTAATTAAGTCTGCATTAAAGTAAAATGATGGCAGAACTCTATATACACACACATACATACACACACAAAATAATAAATTCAAATATTAGACCATAATAAAATGAAACTAATAATGGGAAAAGATATGATTAATTAGAAAAGGGAAAACAAAAAAGAAAGGAAATAATAAAAGGAAAAAAAACGAATTGACCTGGCCAAATGTTTCCGTTTCGCTGAAGCCTTTGTCGTCGTGGCCTAATTTCTTGGTTGATAGAGCTTGTCTAAGAACAAAAGAGTTTAAAAGAATAAAAAAAATGACATGAGCTTGGAGCTAATCAGATCCTTTTGCAATTGATGTAAGATATATTACAATGTAACCTAGCATATTTAACTATCAAAATTATATTTTTTAGGACCTAATAGGAGAAATGGATAGTTATATCCAAGTTTTTGGAAATAAACATGTAGATGCTCATGTTTTTAGAAAAGAACACTAAGTTATTTTTTTACCATAATACTCTTTGAATATAGTTGACGAATAATATTAAAATATTTGTAGTATCTAAAATAATTTTGAATATATAAAAGTATTATATTTATTGAATAATATATTTGTATTTATTACAGATATTTTATATAAATCTTTGGATTAAATATATTTTACAATTAGTAAAATATCTTACTTACTAATGGTGCTTAAATTATTAGGGACATTTTTCTACCAAAAGTTTTCTGGCATACCAAGTCAGCATTAAGGATTCGTGAAAACTGCATTTTACCACTTAATATTTATGCGGTTATTACTGTACCACTATTTCATTAAAAAATAAGTAAATATTTAACTGAATATAAGTTAAAATTCAATTTTGTCCCTAGAGTGTAAAAGACAATCTTGTCCTTTGAAAAAAAAAAAATAACAAACCCGAGTTGTGTTGTTTGGCTGCGTAGCTGTTTGATGGTATTTATGGTCATTAAGGCGGCGGTTCATGGTGTTGATTGCTGGGTTATGATGGCCAGTGTTTTCTAGTGGTGATGATCGAGGAAAAGAAGATGGATGGTTGCGGCAGCTGAGGCGGGTAGGGCTTTAATGTGTTTCTGATTTTATTTTTTTTTCCCCCTTTTTTCTCTTCTTCTTCATTTCTCCGGCTTCTCTGTTTCTTCTTCATCTTTAAATTTCTCTCATTTTTCCTTTTCTTTTTCTTTCCCTCTTCGTTTATTCTTCTTTTTTTTTCCATAACTTTTTCCCCCTTTTTCTCTTCTTCTTCGTTTCTTCTGCTTTTCCATTTCTCCTTCATCTTCAGATTCTCAACTAAGAACTCCCTTCTTCAAATTCTCAGAGCATTTGCCTTTCTTCCTCTCTTCACTCTCAATTTCTTCAAATTGCCATTTAATTTTCATTTCGGGTTAGGATTTTTTTAATTTTTTTATTATTTAGCAGTTTATTTCATAATTGAGAACGATGCATATTGGTTTTAATGAAAAATTCCTTAAACCCTTATGACATCAGCAAATTTTTAACTATATTAACATTTTGGTGGTTAAAGGATAATAGCCTAAACATTAGGTAGTAAAATGCAACTTTTAAGAAATCTTGATACTTACGTGATATATTAGAAAACTTCCAATGGAAAAATTAAAATATCCCAATTATTATTTTACATAATATTTAAAATAATTTAGATTTTAATATATTTGTTTAAACATTATGTTTCTATTTAGTATAAAATTAAAGTTATTTTAAAATGTATTTATTATTACATTTATTTTAAAATTATATTTTTATTTAGTCAATATTTTTTGAGTTAATAAAAAAAATATTATGATATAAAAAAATATCTTGGGATTAGAAAATTTGGGGTCTATTTAATTATTTCTCCGACCTTAGGGATGTAAGTGTTCTTTTTCCTACCTAATAATTTAAAATAAAAATAAATTTAATCCTGGATCTACCTCGTCGCCAATCACTTCAAAGCCTTCACTAATTGAATTAGCAACTATTTCCTATAATAATAAAATAACACATATAAGACAGTAATGAATTTTGTTTTGGATTGATGTTTGCAAATAATTTTGAACTGACCTTATTGTCATCAACAATTTCTTTTGCTTTATCCTTGACCTTGGATCCTGGGTATGGATTGTTTCCGCGAATCTGGTATATTATTAGAAAAAATAAATTTATATTATGAATTATAAAGAGAATTTTTTCTTTTTCTAGGAGAATTTATATTTTGAATTATGAAGAGCACAAATCCCTACATCTTGAAGTTTTTTCTTAGTTTCCGTACGAATCGAAACATGACAACCGTCACCAATTACCTCTTCAGAACCTAGAAACCAAAAAGGAGAAAAAAGGATAAATTAAACATAAAAGAATGAAAATATAGGAGGACAAATGTAAAAGGGTAAATATTTGTTTATAAAAAAAATGTGAAAAAAGAAGAACAAAAAATAAATTTTTTTATTTTATAAAAAAATGCGAAATAAAAAAGACTATCTCCAGACTTAGTCTCCTATTCGAAAATTAAAAAAAAATGCGAAACTCCAATGTACTGAAATATAAAAAAATAAAATTTTCAATACATTGGAGTTCTTTTTCTATTTATAAGAGTATTTTTATTTTAATAAAAAGAAAGAAATAATATATATATATATATATATATATATATATATATATATATAATGTTGTCAGGTTTGAGAACATCCAGATTTTACAAAATTCGAATTTAGAATAAAAATATTGTGATTAACGGGAAAAGGAAAAAAGGGAAAACAAAGAACACAAAATATGTATCTTGACCTGGCCAAATTTTTTCCTTTCGTTGAAGCCTTTGTCGTCCTAGATTAGTTTTCTGGTTATAAGACAGTGTCTTAGAAGAAGAAAAGAGAGAGAGAGAGAGAAAAAAAAAATTGATAGACTTTTGAGTCAACATTTGTTCCTTACCTCACCGATCACCTCATAACCTATAAACCAAAAAGGAGAGTGAGAAAAACTGATTAAACAAAAAGGATATAAAAAATAGAAAGACCAAGACATGTTTGGTTAATTACTGTCTTCATAAGTATCGGATCTTAAATAGTTAATTTAGAATTTTCTCGCTAGTGAGTTGAATTCAAAGTTTTCAAGCTAAGTCAGATATATATTTTAGTCTGCTTATAAACTCTTTCGAAATATTCGTCAGAGAAAAACTCTAAAAATTAAGATTGGTGCTACTGGCACCCCTAAAAATTTTCTGAAAAACCCTATTTCTGAGTACACCCCACAAATTAATTTATTATAAATTAATTTTACAAGTTTAAATTAATTATTTTTTTTAGCCCGCCAACCTCCTCAAAATTTAAGTTCTGGTGATCAATTAAAAAAACTACTTGGTGAAACCCTTGGAGGGTTGGGGCAATTTTTTTAACAAAAAGAAATAAAATTTCTTTATTAAAAGCTCAACCGAGTAAATAAGCTGTTGGCCATCACTAAAGAAAAAGAAAAACTATAAAATAAATAATAAAATAATGAATACAACTTAATCAACTAAAACAACGAGAAAAAGAAAGCATTAATTGTGAAAAAAGAAGCAAAAAAAAAAAATTATTTGACCTGGCCATATTTGTCCATTTCGCTGAAGCCTTTGTCTTCTTGGCCTAGTGTTCTGATTGTAAGAGTTTATCTAATAAGACAAAATTTATAGGGAATAATTCTCTTAAATTATAAGGACCAAATTAGCGTTTGCCTGAAATTATATGAGGTAAAAGCAAGGAGGTAATAAAAGTGAAAAAATAGAATCACCTACGAGTGGAGGTGATTGTTGGAACGGTTCTTCAATTTCTTTCGATTCTTCTCGTATTTGATTCATGATTTGCTTAATTAATTTCTCCATTCTTTACTTCCTCGGCCAATTCATCAATCTTCAGCCTCAAATCTTCTGTTTCCTACGTGAATTAATTAAATGACATCCATAAATTATAGTATATATATAATCAATGGATTGGAATTTTGTACTCACCTTGTTCTCAATTGAAGTTACAGTGCCTTCTGCCTCATCACGGGCATGAGAATTATAAATTTATAATGAATATCAAAGCGCAAGAATAATGAAGAAGGCTTCTGAGAATGAACGCGTTCGCTATCCGTAGTTTGATTTGTCGTTTGATAATGAAAATGGTCAGCTGGAGTGATCAAATAAATTTATTGTGAAGAATTTTCATTATTCAATTTTTTTTTTTCCAAAAGAAAGAGAAAATCGTTGACCCAAGAAATCAGGTAGAATAGCCGCGCGGGGATGAGGATAAGAATCTTGTGATGACACATAATGTACAACAACATTAGTAGTTGTCAATTCACATGAGCAATGTTATTAGTTAAAAGGGTGGTGATATTTCCACCCCATAAATTTTGTAAACCCACCTTAATTTTAAAAATTATTACAACAAGTACACAATATTCTTTAAAAATTCAAATTAAGAAGAAATTTAAAAATTTAACCAATTAAATCCATATTCATTAATTTTTTTATGAGACTATTTGATCAATAAAGTTGTTTTAACATAAATTAATATAATTATTCTAACCTCATAAGGCAAAAGTACCAAAAATATCTAAAAATTTACTTTACTTTAATAAATTTTTATAAAAAATTATATTTTAAGGATGTATGAGTAGTACTTTTTTAGTATAATTATTAATATTCCACTATTAATATACTTTTTTAGTATATTATTAATATTAATATTATTAGTATAACGAGATGTAATTAGGACATCTGGATTATTGAAAATTATGAAATTTTATATAAAATATAAAACTAAGTGCCTAAACAATTAGTTACAATAATATATATTTCTTAGGGTGATTTGGTTATTTTAGATTATAAGGGTAAATTAGTTAAATTAAACTTATCTTAAAGTAACCTTAAATTGTTAAAGATTGTTAAAATACAAAGTAAGAAAAAATATATTATAAGAATGATTTAATTAATTAATTATTCAAACTTATTATTAATTTGTAATTCTATAAATTAGGGTGAACTTATTTTAATTATTTTATGAACATGGGCTGGTTTATAAAAATAGTGGGTTGAAAATATCCACGCCCTATTTTAAATTGGACAAATGATAGCTATGCCCCCAAGGTTTATGAAAATAGTCATAAAAATTCTCAAGTTTCTACTAAGAGATACCAAAATCTTCTTTAAGCTATAATACCTTTCGTTGTATTAAATTAATTCCAATGTTTTATGAAAATAGAGATATAATATTAAAATAAATGTAATAATATGTACATTTTAAAATAATTTTAATAATAAAAACTACTTTAATATTTTATAAACTACTAGACATGTTTTATTATATTAAATTAATTTTTTTATAAATGGAAACATAATACTAAAATAAATATTATAAATATTTAAATTATTTTGTATATTAAATAAAATATTTTTTACAATGGTAAGTGAGATATATTTTATTAATTGTAAAATATATTTTACAAATATTTATTTGGAATATTTATAATAGATGCAAATATATTATTGAAATAAATATAATAATTTATATTTTAAAATTATTTTAAATAGTAAAAATATTTTAGTATCATTAATCTACTAGAAATAGAGATCGCAATAGGGAGAAGATCGACATCCCTATACCCATCTTCGATGCTCTATTTATATTCCCGTATGATTTAAAATTAACTAAAAGGAGGAGATAGGGATCCCTAAAGGTATCGAATCACCAAATAACTAATTACTTTATTTTTTTAACTTAATTTAATCATATTAATGTAAGAGTATATAATCGTCTTACCAATGTAAAAACATCAAGATAAACTAAAACAATTAAAATCATTTCATATAAGTAAATAAAAGCACCAGGTCGGTCATGCTACTATTTCCACCCCGGCATGAATCACCTCAGCCAAATGGTACGAGCAGAGCAGGAGCAACATGAGCCGAGCCGAGACGAATGCTGACCAAAGGTATATACCGAGCCGGTACCCGTACCCCAAAAAGCGGAAACACGATCTCACAGAATCGCGGCAGTTGCGCTTTCCCAGAACCGTTGCAGGAGATGCGAGATCCCACGTTTGCCCATGATGCAGCAGTTAGAGTCCCATGAGGGGCTGCCACTATCCGAAAAAGGTGGGACGAAGGGCAAACGGGAACGTGGGGACAGCGGCTATAAAAGAAGAAGAAATCGACGAAGAAGGGGACAGAAAAACTGGAAAGAGGGAAAACGCTGCCAAATTGCAACCAGGCCATTTCCTTACAAATTTCTAACAAACATCTTAAATCCAAATTACACTGTTTTCCCGTAAACACCTTGTGCTAACTTAGGCATCGGAGGGTTTACGCCGGCAAAACCACCGGCGTCTCTGATCCGTTTTCGGTGAACGCAGGTCTAGTGAGAGAAAGGAGGGTGATTCCAGCCTTAGCGGTTCGTGCAGCAGTCGATAACTTAAACGTTGGTGAAAGAATCTGGTCGGTCTAAGGACGAGCAGATTTCGGCATCAACATTTTGGCGCTGTCTGTGGGGAGCTGAATAAAAAGCTACCACCAAATTAGCAGTTACCGGAGAAGCAACGAACGATCAGATATGGATGTGTCAAGAAAGGATACTTTGAGGGAGGACAATGAAACGGTGGAGACAATCACTCTCCGGGAAATTGCGAATGAAGCCCGAGAGAGGATGATGCAAGACAGACTGGAGCGGATGGAGAAACAAATGGAGACTCTCGCGTCCATATTGTTTGAGTTGAGGGATGAACGGAGAAGGGATTGTGAAACCCCCATGGGAAGAGATGAAGTCGGAGCAGAACCAAGCCTCCGGAGGCGTCGAGTTGAGGAAATCCCTCCGCCCGCAGGCCAACTTAATGGGGTGCATCCCCACAAAAGTACTGGTCGGATCCCAGGGGAACACGTGGATGAAGGGGGAGACCAACCTCGCCCCGGACGCATACGGGAAACTAATGGCCGATGAGCAAATGTTGATGAAGGAGAGCTCAGACAAAGGTTGCAGAGCGCCGAGCAGGAGCAAGATCAGATAGCTGCACGGGATCCTGACCGTGCTATAGAATTGGAGGGGGAGGTGCGCAGATTGGCGCAGGTGATAGAGGAGATACAGGGCAAGAGAAAACCCCCGAGCTGGAGGATAATGCTAGATGAAGAATCTCTGTTATCAATTGAGATCATGGGTACCATAATCCCAAGAGACTTCCGCTTCCCCGACCTCAAATACTTCAGGCGAAGTGACCCGCTGGTGCACATTAAGCGTTTCAACGATATGACGGGTGTGCAGGGGCTGACACCAGCTCAGAGGTGCAGGGCGTTCCCGTTGACGCTAGAGGGACGAGCTCGAGAATGGTACCGCAAGCTGCCCCGAGGAAGTATAAAGGGGTATGAGCAGATGTGCCAGGAGTTGGCCGAGCAGTTCCGAGGGGCAGTAGCCCCAGAGGACGACATGATGGAACTGATGGGGATGAGACAAGAGGAGCATGAATCCCTTCGAGACTTTGTAAAACGATATCACCGAGCCGTGCTGGATCTGGGAGCTTTTAATCACCCGCAGGCGTTGAGGGGATTAAAAGAAGGTGTAAGGATCGGCCGACTGTGGTATAACTTAAGAAGCCCCCTCGTACAGAATTACTCGGCGGGGTATGAGCAGGCGAGGCGAGATATAGAAATCGAAGAGGAGAAATCGGCAAGAATTAAAAGTGAACAGCTGGAAGAGCTGAGGCGAAAGGACCGGCGAGCCCCGAAAGGGAGCGGGTCGGAAAAGCGAATCGGAGAATCTTCAATGATGGGCGGAATATCAGCTCGGTCCCGCCCTTACCCCATAGCTCCGAGAGCACAACAGTTTCAACACAGCCGAGCTCAACCTCTGCGCCCCCCGATCCCAGAGCGGCAGCGAGTACTCCGGCAGATGGCTGCCCACCCCTATCCCAACACTCCCAGAGCATTACATGCGATAAATTCCAGGGCTAGACGACCAGATCAGTTAGCGACCGAGCCAGACCGAGGTGGCATTCATGATAGCCGAGCAGTTTAGCTGGTAGACCAGAGCTTGGCATATAGACAGTACACTCCCTTAAAGATCTCCATGGAGGAATTGTATGAGAGGATTGAAGGACGAGGCCTGCTGTACCCTCCAGCCCCAATAACAAAACCGACTCACCGACGGGATAAGAGCAGATTCTGCAAGTTCCACGACACTCACGGTCACACTATCAGCCAATGTCGTGACCTGAAGATTCAGGTGGAGGACTTAGTGAGGAACCGATACTTGGACGAGTACGTAGATGGAATGTCCCCTGTCACGGAGTCGCAGTACACGCGGGATGACGGAGTTGAGAGGGATTTGGAACGTGAACAGCCGACCATCCGTGTGATAGCAGGAGGGCCAACATTGGCCGGGGATTCGAACAGAGCACGGAAGAACTATGGGAGGTACGCCATGACTAGCAAAGAAGTGCTTTTCAATTTGCCAGCAACCAAGAAGGCAAAAGTGCGACAAGTTCCCATTATGTGGACAGATGACGATGAAGAGGGTATCTTATATCCTCATGAAGATGCATTGGTGATTAAGGCAATGGTGGCCGGTACAGAATTGCGACGAATATTAGTAGACATAGGCAACTCGGTTGACATCCTGTTTAAGTCGGCTCTAGATGATATGGGGATTGCAGACTTGAAACTGGAACGGACAAATACGTCCTTGAAGGGATTTGGAGGGGGACGGCTAACTCCCATGGGGATCATTGAACTCCCGATTACTGTGGGGACAAAGCCATTTGAAAGAACGATGATACTGGACTTTGTAGTGGTAGAGGAAAGAAGTCCTTACCAGATGATATTGGGGAGACCATTCATGAGGATAAGCCAATGTGTGATGTCCACGCATTATCTTTCGCTGAAATACAGAATAAGTGGAGTCGTGGGTGTAGTAAAGGGCGATCAGAAAATGGCCAGGAGCTGCTATGCTACAACGGCCAAGGAAACACTGCAGGTTACCTCTCTAGATAACCGAGGGGATTCAAAAAATGGTCGCCAGGAACCTATTGAGAACCTGGAGGGGGTTGTTGTGAGCAGGAGTGACCCGAGCAGAGTGGTCAAAGTCGGATCGGAATTGGGTGAAGAAATAAAATGCGAGCTGGTGAAGTGTCTACAGTCCCATGCGGACATATTTGCCTGGTCTCATGAGGATATGCCAGATATTGATCGAGGGGTAGCTTGTCACAAGCTGGCAGTCAAGAAAGGGGCAAGGCCGGTGAGGCAGAAAAGGAGGTGCTTCAACCAGGAAAGGTACGAGGCCATTAATGCGGAGGTGGAAAAGCTGCTAAAAGCAGGATTTATAAGGGAAGCCAAGTACCCGGAATGGATTTCCAATGTAGTACTGGTAAAGAAGGCCAATGGGAAGTGGAGAATGTGTGTAAATTTCACGGACCTCAATAAGGCATGTCCAAAGGACAGCTTTCCCCTACCAAAAATAGATCAGTTGGTAGACTCAACCGCGGGTCATAGTCTGCTCAGTTTCATGGATGCCTTTTCCGGATACAACCAGATACCCATGGACGAGCAGGATGAGGAAAGCACCACCTTTATAACTAACATGGGTTTGTTCTGTTACATGGTGATGCCCTTTGGCCTAAAGAATGCAGGAGCTACCTATCAAAGGCTAGTGAACAAGGTCTTCAAGCCATTGATCGGCCACACTATGGAAGTATACGTGGACGATATGATCACCAAGTCAAGAGAACCGACAGATCATGTGAAGCACTTGGAAGAGACCTTCGAATTGCTGAGGAGGTATGAAATGAAGCTGAACCCGGAGAAATGTGCATTTGGGGTCAGCTCGGGCAAATTTTTGGGATACCTGGTGAGCCATCGAGGGATTGAGGCCAACCCGGAAAAGATACGGGCGGTGATAGAGATGAGGTCCCCACGAACAATTAAGGAGGTGCAGAGCCTTACGGGAAATTGGCAGCATTGAACCGATTCATTTCGCGAGCCACTGATAAGTGCCACCCTTTCTTCCAAATCATAAAGAAATTGAGGAAGATGGAATGGACATTGGAATGTGAGGAGGCATTTGGACAGCTGAAGGAATACCTAGCCCGCGCCCCGTTACTATCAACTCCGAGAGAGGGTGACCAGCTGCTTTTATACTTAGCAATCTCTAAGTGGGCTACCAGCTCGGTCTTAGTCAGGGAAGAAGAAGGGAAGCAACACCCGGTATACTACACAAGCAAGGCCCTGGTAGACGCAGAAACCAGATATCCATTAATGGAGAAGTGGGCGCTGGCTCTGATAACCGCAGCACGCAAACTCCGACCATATTTCCAAGCCCACCAGATCATTGTGATGACTGACCAGCCCCTTCGGCAGGTGCTTCAAAAACCAGATGCGTCTGGTCGGTTAGTAAAATGGTCCGTGGAGCTGAGCGAATTCGACTTATCATACAGGCCCCGAGGAGCAATCAAGGCCCAAGCCCTGGCTGATTTTATGGTTGATCGTGCTGGACCAAGGGAAGAGGTCCAAGAAGAGCAACCAGCAGGACAGGAGGATCCAAAGAGGGTATGGCTGGTGATGGTTGATGGGTCACGTAGTGAACAGGGATCCGGAGCAGGAGTTATAATACGAAGCCCAGAAGGTGTCGAGGTGTCTTATACAGTAAAGTTCGAGTTCCAGCTTACGAATAACCAAGCTGAATATGAGGCCTTCATTTCTGGACTCGGTTTGGCACATGCATTACGAGCAGAAAGGGTTGAAATCCGAGTAGATTCCCAGCTAATATGTAACCAGCTCAACGACCAATTCCAAGTAAGGGAAGAGAAGTTGGAACTTTATTTGAAGAAGGCGAAGCATATGGTTAGGCTTTTCCAGGAGGTGGAGGTAAAGCAGATATCTCGAAATGAGAATTACCGAGCGGACATGTTAGCTAGGATGGCTGCAATTGCAAATCCGAAATTACCTAAATCGGTTCCACTGGAGGTAAGGACCTCGCCAAGTATAGGGGAGGAGGCAGAGGTGATGAGAATAAGCACTGAAGAGTCCTAGATAGACCCAATTCTTGCATATATCCGCGATGGCGTTTTACCAGAGGACAAAAGGCAAGCAAGAAAGCTGAAATGCCGAGCAGCGAGGTATACTCTACTCGATGAGGTACTCTACCACCGAGGATTCACTTTGCCCCTCTTGCGATGTGTGAATGATGAGGAGGCAGATTATGTACTAAGGGAGATTCATGAAGGAATTTGCGGCAATCATTCGGGAGCAAGAACCTTAGCCTTCAAGGCACTCCGACAAGGGTACTTCTGGCCAACCATGCACCAGGATGCGAAAAAGATGGCAAAGAATTGCAAAACCTGCCAAAGCTTCTCAGAGGTTCCCGCACAACCCCCAGAAAAGCTGACCACTATGACATCCCCATGGCCTTTTGCTCAGTGGGGAATCGACCTGATTGGTCCGTTACCGAAAGGCCGAGGAGCGGCAACCCATGCAATCGTAGCAATAGACTACTTCACCAAGTGGATAGAAGTGGGGGTCCTTAGCCAAATCACGGAGAGAAGGACAACGGATTTTATCTGGAAGAACATCATCTGTAGATACGGAATCTCGTATACCATTATCACCGATAATAGGAGGCAATTTGACAACAACAACTTCAGAGAGTTTTGCCGGAACTTAGGGGTGGACCTGAAATTCTGCACCCCCGCACACCCCCAGGCAAACGGACAAGTGGAAGCAGCCAACAAAGTGGTAAAGAAACTCCTAAAGACTAGATTGGGAGAGAAGAAAGGAGCTTGGGTTGACGAGCTACCAGGGGTACTGTGGGCCTACCGGACAACTCACAAAACTGCCACAGGGGAGACCCCGTTTGCCTTAGCTTTTGGTCACGAGGCGGTAGTCCCAGCAGAAATTGGAGTGGGAACACATCGGACGGAATACTTCAATGAGGAGTAAAATGACGAGCAGATCTGCTTGAGCCTGGGCCTGCTGGAGGAGAAAAGGAAAGGGGCTTCGCAGAAAGTGGCTCAGTATCAGCAAAGGGTCACGCGTTATTACAACAAGAACGTACGTGTGAGGCAGTTCCGAACAAGAGATTGGGTGCTCAGGAAGGTGAACCAAAATACCAAGGATCCTAACCATGGAGCTCTTGGTCCGAAATGGGAAGGCCCGTACAGGGTGATACGAGCAACTGGTCCGGGAGCCTACAAGCTGGCGTATCCAGACGGACGAGAGGTGAAGAGGTCATAGAACGCCGAGCACCTGAAAAAGTACTTCCAGTAAGCAAAGTGCCCTACTAGTTTTCATTCTGATAAGTTATTTCTGTTATGAACACAGTGATTTATGACACACACATATGTCCTACATTTCTGTAACGCATTCAAAATTCAATAAAGATGAATTCAGTATGGAACCTTTCTGCTAGCAAGCACATTAAATGCTTACTAAGGCAACAGAGTGCCTGTTTCTGCTCGGTCAACGAAAGACCAGCAGCTAAAGCTTCGTAAATTCTACTAAGGCAACATAGTGCCTGTTTCTGCTCGGTCAACGAAAGACCAGTAGGTAAAGCTTCGAAAATTCTACTAAGGCAACAGCTTGCCTATTTCTGCTCGGTCAACGAAAGACCAGCAGCTAAAGCTTCGAATATTATACTAAGGCGAGTAAATGCTTACTCCTACTCGGTCACCGAAGACCAGCAGGCAATTTTGCGAAAATTTTACTAAGGTAAACGAATGTCTATTCCTGTTCGATGCACTAAAAAACCAAACAGGAAAACCAATAGAGAGCATTCAAAAAATTTTTTTATAAATGTTTAAATTGTTTACAAAACAAACGCAAATCTAGAGCTTATACAAAAAATAGGCCTAAAGGTTAGGAGAATCAACGGCTCCAGCAGCTGAAGGATCAGCGAGCTTGGGAAGTGAGGGATCAGCAACATCAGGAGGTGGAAGATCAGCAATGCCGAGAGGAGGAGGCATGGACCCTTGACCCACTTCGAGAGTGCATCCCCCAGCTTCCCCCTCTTGCACACCATTCGAAGGAGCCTCCACCTGATCCTGCCCGCCCTGCTCCTTATCACCCTGGTCGACCTCAGCCATGTACCTCTCCACTCCAGCCTCCAGCTTGCTCATGTCCAGCTCGGGATATTCTTCCTTAAGCACAGACATTATGCACTTATAGGAGAAGGCAACCCCAGAGTCATACTCGGCATCCAGCCGATCATCCACGTCAGCGGATTTGCCTTTCTCCTAGCCAGCTACTCACCCAAGGATTTGATTTCCCCCTCAAGGGCGGCCCTCAGAGTATCCCTTTCAATTTGAGTAGCATGGAGATCAGACCTCAGGTCACCCAGCTCACCCTCGAGTTTGGAGGAAGTGGATTCAGCAACCGCAACTCTCTCCTCTAGCTCCATAATTTGCTTGTTCAGCTCAGCCAGCTTCTCCTTGGAGCGATTAGCAGATTCAGCTTTCTTCTTCAATTCCTGATTGTCAGCTTGGAGTTTCTTCTTATGGCGCGCGGACCCAATCTTGTAGCACGAAACCATGGTGGCCAACCTGAAGAACACTCTGTGAACGGTAGCAGCTAATTCAGAGAGGTTCATACTCTCGATGTCCTTCACCATCTTGGGCCCCACCACTTTTTTGTAATCCTTCTGATACGGGCTCAGGTAGTCCACTTGATCCCGAGATAGTAGAGGAGAAGAGCGGTCCCCAAACTGCAAGCTGACCTCAGGACTCTTGTCGGAGATTTTCTCCCCAACACTCTTACGAGGTGGAGGTGGGGGCAGAGCAGGAACAGGCGTCTTGGAAGGACCAACGCTAGGTTTCTTCGGGGGAGGAGGAGGGTTGCTGGAGCTGCTCGAAGCCCGACCACGCTTTCTGGTCATAGCACTGAGAATCTTGCTATCCATCCCGGCGGCTATATCCACTAAGCCCGAGCCGACCAAACTTGTTGGTGACAGGAGGTCTTGGCAGGTAGACGCGTTCAATAGAGCCATTTCCACCTGAAGCAAAGGCCGATCTTCAAGCCCCCCGATCAGACCCCACGACTCTGAAATAGCACAAAAGGTTAAAGAACCCAATAAGTAGCAGTCTAATTAAGAATATAGGCAAAAATGAACGACCTGGGGTGACAAAATGGGTGGGAAGATAAATGTCCCCACCAAGCGACCGAACTGCTGGACACCAGTTCCCTCCAGCAAAGAAGAATTTGTTCTTCCAATTTTTACATGAAGATAGAAACCCAGTGATCGGTTTCCTCTTGGCAGAACTGGACATAAAATAATACCAGCCTGCCTCCTTTGGGCTACTCCGCAGCTGATACAGATGTTTCACTTCGACAAGAGAAGGCTCCTCCGACCCACACCTCTCCCACAACACAAACATCGCCGAGAGAACCCTCCACCCATTTGGGTGTAGCTGACCTGGGGCTAGGTGCATACCGCCCAGTATCTTGGCAAAGTAAGGTTGAAGGGGCAGCCGAGCTCCTAGTCTGAAACTCTCCAAGTGCATCGTCACATACCCTTTCGGAGGCCGACTAGGGACATCGCCTTTTCCAGGAACTACAAGAAGAACCTCGCTGGGGATGTTGTAGAGGTTCCTAAGTTTAAATAGGTCAGTGGGGGTGGTGGCACAAGCCATGAAATCAATAGGGTAGGAATCAGCCTCCACCCTATAGCCTAGGTTCTTTCTCTGAGCAGATCGGATCGGTCCGGAACTGCTCCCCTCACCATCGCCAACTCCTTCAGAGATCCCAATCCCACCAAAGCTGTGGTTCTCACCAGAGCCCGACGCGGGTCCACCTCTATTTTTTACAAGCGCTAGTTCGGGGGAGGAAGAGACAACCAGAGGGCGTGGATACTCAAGGGTATCCCTGCCATCGGAAGGACCTACACTACTGGAGGGACCCAAGAAATCGGTGGGTATTGGCACGTTGAGGCATGAATCCCCTGATTCTTCATCACCCTCATCAACAATTAACTTTCTTTTCCGGTTTGACATATCGGAATCTCAAAAGAAAAACCAAAACAAACCCAAGTACACGAATACAAAAAGGGGCAACACAGAACCCAATCAACAACAGCCAAAGAAAAGGTTAAAGGCTATACCTGGAACAGACGGACATAGATAGCGCTGCCGTGACAGAGAAAACACCCAGCAAATGGATACTCCGGACGCTGGGAGTATGAGCAAAGTTCAGAGAAAATTTGGTTAACGGCGGAGGAACGAGTAACAAGATGATGATGACTCCAGTCTAGGGATTTGAAACGAAAAGGGGGAAATGAAAGCATTAAAGTGATGGAGACGCACCGTACATCGAGGACAGATAGCCCGTCATTTCAAATTTCAAAATATGAAGAGTCTGCGGATGCCACGTCACCAACTGTTACAAGAGGCCAGGCTAGATGCAAGCCCAGATACGCAATGGACATGCTCATTTAGGCCCATGCTCAGGTCAAAACCTCCCCTCAAGAAAAGAAATCCTCAGGTCCGTCCCTGTAAATAGAAAACCAGAGGAGAAGCCCCCGGATTGGCAAGATTTGACAATCAGTTTCTACTCTTGACTCATTTCACTCACAAGACCAGAAACTGGGGGACTGGTGTTAAGTAAATAAAAGCACCAGGTCGGTCATGCTACTATTTCCACCCCGGCATGAATCACCTCAGCCAAATGGTATGAGCAGAGCAGGGGCAACATGAGCCGAGCCGAGACGAATGCTGACCAGAGGTATATACCGAGCCGGTACCCGTACCCCAAAAAGTGGAAACACGATCTCACAGAATCGCGGCAGTTGCGCTTTCCCAGAACCGTTGCAGGAGATGCGAGATCCCACGTTTGCCCATGATGCAGCAGTTAGAGTCCCATGAGGGGCTGCCACTACCCGAAAAAGGTGGGACGAAGGGCAAACGGGAACGTGGGGACAGCGGCTATAAAAGAAGAAGAAATCGACGAAGAAGGGGACAGAAAAACTGGAAAGAGGGAAAACGCTGCCAAATTGCAACCAGGCCATTTCCTTACAAATTTCTAACAAACATCTTAAATCCAAATTACACTGTTTTCCCGTAAACACCTTGTGCTAACTTAGGCATCGGAGGATTTACGCCGGCAAAACCACCGGCGTCTCTGATCCGTTTTCGATGAACGCAGGTCTAGTGAGAGAAAGGAGGGTGATTCCAGCCTTAGCGGTTCGTGCAGCAGTCGATAACTTAAACGTTGGTGAAAGAATCTGGTCGGTCTAAGGACGAGCAGATTTCGGCATCAACAATCAATATCATTAAAATTACAAGATAATCTATAAAATGAAGCAAAAGTAGAGCTTTATAGTTTAACAAATTCATAAAAATCTCATAGTATAAGTCATCAAAAAAATTATCATTTTCAATATTCAAGCGTTTATATTAGCTATTATTACGATATCTTTCATTTACATCCATTTTTAGAAGAAATAAAATATAAAAAATTAAAAATTAAAAATTAAAAATTAGAATGGGAAAATGGGAGGGGATTGAGATTTCACCAAATCCCTGTCCCCTGCCCAAATAAGATATTTGGAAATAAATTATTCATGTCTCATTCTCAAATAAGAAATTAGGTATAAAATTATCCTTATACCCTCCTTAAATGAGAAAAATCTCTTTGGACTCCGTTCTCGTGGGGATTTCTATCATCCCTAACTAAACAGATTAAATTATTTATATTTTATTGCTTGTATTTATTGAAATTTTAAAATTAATTTTTTTAAATTACTAATTCAAAGAGTTTTATGGTCAAACGGAGGCTTTGATATCCCTTACTGAAAATTTAAGAGCCTCATCCTCAAATAAGAAATTAGGTATCTCCTCAAATGAGAAAAATTTCTTCAAACCCCGTCCTCGTGGGGATTTCTATCATCCCTAACTAAACAGATTAAATTATTTATATTGTATTGCTTGTATTTATTGAAATTTTAAATTTAATTTTTTAAAATTACTAATTCAAAGAGTTTTATGGTCAAAAGGAGGCTTGATATCCATTACTGAAAATTTAAGAGCCTCATCCTCAAATAAGAAACTATGTATCTCCTCAAATGAGAAAAATCTCTTCAAACCCCATCCTCGTGGGGATTTTTATCATCCCTAACTAAACAGACTAAATTATTTATATTTTATTGCTCATTTATTAAAATTTTAAATTTAATTTTTTAAATTACTAATTCAAAGGATTTTATGGTCGAAAGGAGGTTTGATATACCTTACTAAAAATTTAAGAGTCTCTATAACCATTTTCTCAAACTTTAAGGGTCTAACTGTGCTTTTCCCTTTAAATTTTTTTAAATTCTTCTCATCAACACTTTTTGTCAACGGACCACACCAACCATGTATTCGTCCGCGTTAATTTAATTTAATTGATGACAAACACAAATTGTTGAATAAAAAGTGATTGATCACGTCTATTGAAAACAATAACTATTTTAGAATCATTATATCAAGAGGTATTAAAGTCAAAAGAGAGTTTGAAATATCGTATAAAAAATTTAGGATTATGCGATCATTTTTTTAAATCTTGAGAGTGCAACTGTACTTTTTCTTTTTAAAATTTTAAAAAAAAATTTCTCATCAACGACTTTTTGTTAATTAAAAAAAAATAATATGCAATATTTTCAATAGTCAACGAACAATACCAACTACGTATTTGTTCGAGTTAACTTGAGTTATATTATCTGCTATAGGCTATATAAAGACAGTTCTATGTTTGGTGAATCTTTATAATAATTTTATTTTGAACGAATGTAGCCGTAAATTAAAATATTTTAAAATGACTTTAGAGATCTGTCTAACTAACGTGACAAACGTATATTAATTACATTTTTCTTTTTTATATACTCCTCTCTGGAATTGTGAAGAAGGGAGTCAGCAGGGCAACTATGAGCTGCCTGATTAATTTTTTGTCGCTAAAGAGAAAGTAATACTTTCTTTTCAAGATTGGGAAAAATGCCATTTATTCCCCCACTGTTTTTAAATTTTACCATTTAGTTCTTACTGTTAGCCTTTAAAGTTTTTAGAAATATGCGATTGTGAGCTTGATGTCTAAATTATCTATTAAAAAACTCATCATATGCACAAATTAGCGATCACTTATTTTTAATCGATTTTTGTAAGTGTTACTGGCGATGGTACAAGAGGCATGGGCTCAAATTTTCCTCACATGGGTATGGATCGCAAAAAGATCATAAATATCTTTCCCATTCAACAGCATTACAAGCCAAAATCAAGGCATATATATATGTTGCAAGTATCATTGCTATTAATATGACATGTATATCTTTCAAGTATCATTGCTAATTTGGTATCAAATAATAGTAGAAATCTTCTTCTCAAAAAAATAATAATAATAATAGTAGAAATCCTCAATGATAATGAATGAATATGTTCCTTTTATGTAATTTATAGTCTTGCATAAACTGGGCTTTTCAGCGCATCAATTGAATAAGACTGTATTTTACCTTTTTTACCCCGTATAATTCTCAAAAAATTTCACCTTCGTGCACTGTCCTTCGAGTTGAAAAAATGATAAACTTTTGAAGCTAAGATGACGGAATATTGTCTTAGATGAGCTTATGGGATAAACAGTCCTTCCAGTTGGCAAGGGGTTGCCATGACAAGCCCAGCCCAGCCTTGCACAACCCTAACAAAATTTTAAATTACATTAAAAAACCTTCACAACTAGGTACGTCATCCAGAATTTTTTTTTTTTAATATAAATTGTTCGACCACTGTACTTCTGATTAGGTATATGAATTGTTTGACCATAAAAAAAAAATTACTTATTTAGCTCATTTTCGATCCTTTCAAACATTTGACAGATTTCTCTATATTCAAAAACCTCTTTAAATTCAACAATTTCAATATTCAAAAAAGCATAAAAGAACTCAAAATTCAATCAATCTTTAACTATATATTATTTCAGCAATAATCAATAAGATTCTAAGAAATTTTAAAAAAGAAAAATAGTCAAGAAAATATCCTTTTTACTTCCTTTAAAATCATTATTTCAAGAAAATATTTTTTTCTTCAAAAGTTAGCCAATAAATGTTATAAACTAATAAATTTCTTCATATCAAATAATATCAAATATTTTTAAGTTTTTAATATCAAATAATTCAGTTTTTTTTTTCTTAAATCGAAAGATAAATGATTTAATTTTTTCTTGAAAACTAATGATGAATGAACTAATGGCTAGATAATATTATTAATTATAGTTTTTAACATTATGACTATTAAATTTATAAAGAGCTTGTATAAAAAAAAATTAATTCTAGGGTAATTATTTATTTGAGAGAAGTAAAAAAATAGGTTTTTTTTAATGAGATTCTAAGCAATTGCTTGATTCTCTTACGCTTAAACTGCCAATGAATCTCATATTTGAAACGCATTGTTGTTGGGGCAGGGAAAGTTATACAAAATATATAAATGTTTGGGATAGAGCTAAAAGATAAAATATTAAAGTGTTTGATAAACACTAGCTGCTGTAAATTGGAAGGTATGTTTATATAATGTTTCACTTATATAATGGAAAATCAATTATATCTTTAATAATTTTATCAAAATTTTTATTTACTATATATTATTAACTTTTTTTTTATAATTATAATTTTTTTCATAACAATTGTAGTTTAAAAATTAGAACACCTCAGTTCTAAAAAGAACCTTAGTGTACTAGTGAAAATTATTCGTGACCCATATCTTTAATTTTTTGTTCATAGCAATCCCAATTTACTTTTGGTGGCGATAGTTTAAGGCAATAAGCCGAACTCATTTTCATGATAAAGACAGGCCTTAAGATTGTTGGGAAATGGGTGATCAAAACTTCAATAAAATAGAAAGCCCAGCAAGCCAACAAACATCAACCCAAACGAACAACAAATTGCGTAATCTAGAGAAGTTTGGAATCGCAGGCCGAAGTGAATTCTTCCACTCAAGTTACACAAAATGCATGTGCTTTCATGTCAGCTGTGTTGGGCTTCGAAACATTTTACTAACCGTCTTAACCTAGTATGTGATGAGATGGATCATGTTCGTGTCCATTCATAAAATAAGCCATCGACTAAATGCTTAATTTTTGAGTAGTGCGATTGACACCACTCTTTAATAGTTTAATATTATAAAATCCCTCTTTTCGGCAATTACAATAAAGGACACTGAGACACTATGGATGGCAAATTGATGGTCGGTTGGGCTTTTCCAAGCCCAGCCCCTCTAAAAAAAAACTGCCTGAGTTCAGATAGGCTAAGCATGGATCAGGCTTATTGTAGGCTTGAAATGGTTGCAAATTGATGAACAAAAGGTAATTAAGTGAAAAATGTCAAAGACAGAAAGTTTAAATAATAGCATTATATAACAAAGCAACTCTATGTTCATTTATCTGGAAATTGAATGCAAACTGTGGAATAAGCATCTTTACGAGATATAGGGGGCTGTTGAGGTGGACAAAATCGGTGCAAATCATGGGTGTGCATGAGTGTGAAAGTGTGCATGCGTGAGTTTATTGTTATAATTTTAAGATTTTTGAGTCATCATTAATTTTAGGAATTAGGGATTTACGATTTTTTAATTTTTCTATTAATTTTTTAATTCTTTAGATTTTAATTTATAAATTTAAATTCAGTTATTTAATATATATATATATATAGAGAGAGAGAGAGAGAGGGGGGGGCTAGCTTGAGTTTTTTTCTTCTTAAGTCTTTATCCAGAACCTGATATGAAGGGTCGGCCCGATCCAGACCTTTTTACCAACCCTAGGTAACATTCCCGCACTAAAATCCACGAGTACTATTCAGTCATTTACTTCAATCCAATGTTACGTGTGGACACGGCTACCATGCAGGGCATAAAATCCCTGTATGGTACAGGGGCTGCCCTTGATCCGTTGGATTCAGCTTATTTGAATCCAATGGTTGGGGTTTTAGTTTGAAAAAAAAAAGAAAAAATGAATAAAAGCAAAAAAAAATATGGCAACCGGTTCAAAGGGGGTAGTTACAGTACGTAAAAAATTACCGTTGGATTGAATAGAGTGGATCCAATGGCTGAGATTTGTTTTATTATTCAATAATTAAAAAATTTTGAAAAAACAAACCTGTAAAATTGAAATAAACAAAAAAAAAACCCACCACTCACTCACTCACCTCACCCTCACCACTCCCTCACCTCTCCCTCACCTCACACACGTCAAACACCTCACCACTCCTCACCTCACACACGCCTCACCACGGCCATCAACGGCGGCAGCTGAAGGAGTTCCTAGGCAACGATCAACGGTGGCACAAGGACGGGCTGATCTCCGCCGTCGGCAACGATCAACGAAGGCAGAAGGATGGGCTGATGTTCTTCGTTGACAATGATCAACGGCGGCACAAGCACAACCCTGTTCCTCGTGCAATCCATCTCCAACACTAGAATAGCTGTCGTCAAGGGCTTCGGTGGGACGCCACAACTATTGCTCAACCACCTCTGCCCTGCTACTGTACCCTCTCCTCACCGCACGACATCAGAACTATTGTTCTAGCTTCGCCCCACATTCTCTTTACCGCCAGAATCATCAAGCAAAACGTTAGTATTAGATTAGATTTTCTGAATTAATTTATAATTAGGGTTTGATTTGAACTGTATCAAGGTTAGATTTGAATGATTGATTTGGGTTTGATTTTAATTGTTGATTTGGGTATGAATTAAATTTTTTATTGATTTATAGTGTTGGTTTATGTCTTTCCCTTCTCAAGCTTTTGGGCAACAGTGCATGGATCAACAGCAACAAAGAGCAGGGGCTACACAGGCACAGCCTCGGCTTCAGCCTTAGCCTCAACCTGGCGATTTATCTGCTATACTCGGTGTATTCCTCACTTCCATTGCTATTGTCTCACTGGCAAATTCTCTCTTATATCCTAATTCGTGCTTTTACGCATATTTAGTCACTTTCAATCTGGTTTATCAGTTAATGGTGACTTAAATCTTCTTTTTTTAATTGTTTGAGTTGAATCTTGTAGCTCTGTAAATATTAAGTGTTGGGTTCTCATCTGAATAAAGGGCTTTCCTTGGAGTGAAATAGTGAAATGAACAACGATTTCAATTGACTAGTTGTAAAGTTTAATTCTTTCCTAAAATGACCAGTTCAACAATATTATCATGGGCAGTGTTTTTACCCAGATTTTGCTTGGTTGCTTGCCTACTAGTGTGAACACTTTATTGCTTTGAAAACTCATTTGCTATATTAATGCTTTGGTGGTAAGTTTCTTGTATGTATATCTGTAGTTATATTATTTTGATTAAAATTTTCTATATTTAACTCTGAAACTGACTTGCTGGATTTAAGTAATAATTAGTTATTTTAGTGAAAGTTTGAGCATTTGTGTAGGTATGAAAGTAATATTAAGTTCATTTTGAACAATAGGTTGTTTTGATGAATATAGCTTTTGAATGAATTTTCAGATGATGTCAATGCCGAACAATAGATTGTCATTGCTTCCTGGAAGAATAGACCAATCAAGTTACCCTTGTCGTACCTGGAAATTATTGGGAGGGGGCAGAATCTGTTGGATGATGAACTTTGCTGCGGCTTTGTTGCAATTTTGTTGGCTGCAGAATTTTAGGCTTGGCTTCAGTAAATATAGGTTGATATTTGCAAGGCAACTTTTATACGGCTTATGTAAAATTTTTTTCTTTTTCCATTTACATTGCTGGGTTTCGTTGTAGTTGCTGAGCAAGTGAGAGAACACATTCAATTTTATACAACAATTATAAGTATTGACCATGAGACAAGATACTGGAAAATTGTTGTGTTATTACCCCTCAATGGTAAAATGATTGCAATTGGTATGGTGATCACAATTGATGATTTTGAATGAAACCATATGTTTTAATTATTTATTTATCTTGTTATTTATTTTAATAAAGCTTAGTTTATTTCATTTGCATGGATGTTTATTTCACAAGATACTTATTTGAAAAATGTCAAAAAAAAATGTTATATTGCTAAAAAAATAAATACGTTGTTAATAAGCTGTGTTGGGCTTTTACTTTAAAACTACTTACCTTTCTTTCTTTTTTTATTTGCCGTAAATTTATGCAATATATCAATCCACTTTTTTTTCGGAGATGGTGCTTGTAATAAGGTTGGATGATGCACTTGGTGTAATGTACTAGATTTTGGTGGATTTTTAGGATGATATGTAGAAAATATTATGTTTGACATAGGAATAGTTAATTTGATTTATTTTCATAAAATTGTGTTTCCTATAATTAGTTAAAATAAAATAAAAATAAATTGATTAAATTGATTTAGCGGAATGGGGAAATAAGCCTATAAATTTGTATGAGAATTAATAGAATTAAAACTGGTTGTAATGTAAGGTTATTTATAGTGGAGATTTTGGCTATAAAAAGCGCCGGCAAAATATAAGAGTTCTTCTGAATTTAAAAGTAAATTTGGATTGGAATATTATTATTTTGTTAGTTACCTTTATTCATAATACAAATACTTCGAAAGTGGTTATATTTGTAAAAAATTAGAAGAAAAATGTTAACAAAATAATATTATTGAATGTCTAAAACGAACACTTGTAGTCTAAGGTATGACCATTGAAAGATTAAAATCGGTGTACAAAATTCAAGTGAAACAGTTAGATTTAAGACTAAATAAATAGTATTCGTACAATGAGTGTTGTTAAATCTCTTAATATTCTTCTAATGCTTATGTTAAAGTCACTTTACAAAATGGTGGATTAAAAATTTTCGGGTGTTTGGAAAATAATTATCTAAAACATTGAATAGTAAATTTAAAACACATTACTTAAAATATGTAACAATGAGTACCTCCGTAACAATGAACATAAACATCAAATATGAAACTTCGAACTTAAAACATAAAACATGAACCATAAACATGCAAAATAGAAAAATTTTAAGGTATTTAAAAATTATTACATAAAACATTGAACAATAAATATGAAACACGTTACTTAAAATATGCAACAACGAACATAAAATATGAGTACCTCCGTAATAGTGAACATTAAACATAAAACATGAAACATAGAACAGCAAACATGAAATACAGAACGTAAACATGAAACGGAAGCAAAAAAGAAAAATTTCGGGGTATTTGAAAAATTATTACATGAAACATTGCACAACCAACGTGAAACAGATCACTTAAAATATGCAACAACAAACATAAAATATGAGTCCCTCCGTAACAGTGAACATGAAACATAAAACGTCAAACATGAAACATAGAACGTAAACATGAAACGGGGGCAAAAAAGAAAAATTTCGGGGTATTTAAAAAATCAGTACATGAAACATTGGACAACCAACATTAAACAGATCACTTAAAATATGCAATAACGAACATAAAATATGAGTCCTTCCGTAACAGTGAACATAAAACATGAAACATGAAACATAAAATATAGAATATCAAACATGAAACTTGAACGTAAACATGAAACGGGGTAAAAAAGAAAAATCTTGGGGTATTTAGAAAATCAGTACATGAAACATAAAACATAAAATATGAAACTTAAAATGTTAAACATGAGATAGATTTTATAAAAAATAATAAAATTTTTGTCTTTTTGTTAACACACATTTTATTTTATTTTTTAAAATATTTATAATAAAAAATATTTTTTCTATTTTTACTTTACTTGTCCTTTTCTACTTCTTATTATTATTATTTTTTAAATATTATTCGTTTTAAATATTTTTTATTTTAATTTATTTAAATAAAAAAAATACATATTAATGGCAGCAACCGGCTGGAAAACCGGTTGCTGCCAGTAATAAAAGTTGTTTGGCAACAACAAAGGGGTCAATAAATTGACCCCCTCTATGATACAGGGACTTTGAGTCCCTGTATCACAGCCGTGTCCTTATCGTGTTCATTTGCATGTAATGTTCTATTCTTAATCAAGTCCTTATAGTCATAAAAAAAATTGTAAGAAAATATAGACTTGGAGATTGCTTCTAATTCCTAATTTAGAGTATACTGGACCGAAACAATGATTTGGCATTTAAGATTTTAATCACAAAGAAACATGTGTTTTCTGATTATTATTTTTTTTTTGAGGGAGAAAAATGATATTTAGAAGAAGGATAATTTATTTTTTGAATTAAAAAACCAGTGTTAATAGCAATAATTTTTTGAAATTAGATAATGGGGTGTACAAAAGGTGGGATTTTAAGAGGATATCAGAGTGAGAATAGCACCACTCTCATAGCTCTATTTCAAATCTGGTACTGAAAATTGGTGTCTCGAATGTTAACATAAAAGTGGTCGGGTGCTACACTTCTCAATTCTTAGGTGTTTTTGTGACGTTTCTTGAAATCTTAGTATTTACTTAAATTTTAGTGAAAAATTAGGCGGTTACGTGAATTTTTTTTATTTAAAAAAGGTATAGTTTTGCATGTAAGTAACCAATTTACCCTTGTGATACGTTGTAATGGTGGTTATTGTAAAAATAATTAAGTAATACATCTGTCAAATAATAGGCGGCTTTGTGTCATTTCTGCCAACCTTTGTGTTTTTTTCTTGACCAAAAGTTTGGTTGTCATACGATAATTTCCCATAAGCGAATAAACACCTGGGAAAAGGACATTCAACCCTTCAACGTTTAAGAAAAGGGACAAAAAATCCCTCAACGTTTCAAAAAGGATTTATAACCCCCTTTCCATTAACAAACACCGTTTGTTTTAACAGTAAATTTATTTTTAATTTTTAATTACTATTATACCCTTATAATAAATAAATTAATATATTAATTTAAGATATATCACAATTAACAACTGTCATCTAGCTAGCGTGGGGCCGTGGGTTGGAATCGTTCTTTTATGTTTTGACCAAATCAATAAAGTATGGTTTTAAAAAAAAACTCTCGATTCCTTAATCAAATGTACAATAAATATTAACTAATTCACTAGCACTCATCTCAAACCAAAATAAACTAATAAAAAAATCATTAATTTTCAGCACCAAAACGAAGTATCATGACAAACAAGAAACAACCCAGCCACCTACATACCCAAAACCCCAAAAATCCAAAACTTATACACCAAGAAGCCCAAAAAAAGCCGTATAATTCAGGTTCAATGTTTGAACATAGATTCTTTTCATGATAATGAAATCATTTATATTTATTTTTATAATAAAAAATTACAAAAAGATAAAAAAGAAAATTAGCAACTGCAGTTCGATGAACATGGATACTAACCAAAACTTCTTTCAAAGAACAGGTTGAACTTTATCTTTCACTATAAGTGTCGCCATCAAGTCAATCTAATGTAATGGTTTTGATTCCTCAAAGAAAAAGGGTTTAATCAAATTTTATTTTATTAGTAATAATCACATATGAAAGGTTTGATCATTAGAAATGTATAATTTATAGCAAATAATTTGGGTAAAAATGTAATTATATCTCAATTTTTAGTTTTAAAAAAATTATTAATTGTGACATGTCTGAAATCAATATATTAATTTATATTTATTATAAGGGTATAATAGTAATTAAAAATTAAAAATAAATTTACTGTTAAAACAAACGGTTTGTTAATGGAAAGGGGGTTATAAGTCCTTTTTGAAACGTTGAGGAGTTTTTTATCCATTTTCCTAAACGTTGGGGGGTTGAATGTCCTTTTCCCTAAACACCTACTAAACCACAATATTTTGTTTTAAAATCGATTGCAAGTTGACAACGGATTTAGGTACTTAATCTAAAAGATTAGTATTTCGGACGTAGTGAGAATCTAAATAAATTCCTTTAATTGATTAATGTGAAATACAACTCCATACACACACACACACACGCACATGTAGGAAAATTTTCCAATCGGAAATCTTGTTTACAACATTAATCAAGGCCACAAGAGTTGCTCAACCTTTTCACAATTTATGTAATTGTCTTGGACCTCTCTTAAAATCAAAGCTGATGTAGGACATTATTTTAGAATTCTAGAATTTTTATTATTTTAGAATTTTCTATTCTAATTAGAGTCAATAATTTTATGTGTTTTAGTCCTTTATTTCTATGATAATTATGATTTAGTTTCCCTTTTAAAATTAACTTAGAGAAATATATTTATTTTATTATAAATAGAGAGGTATTGTCATTGTTTTCATAACTTTAGCATCAATTATTCAATAAAACTGTTTTATAATTCCATTTGGAATTATCTATCAAAATCTCTCTTGTAGAGTCATTTGGATTAGAGCGTCATCTAATCTCGTTTCATGTTTAATTAAAAATCTCATTGAGTTGTTTGGATTAGAACGAGATCTAAGCACGCTTCAATTAGTGTATAAATTAATCGCGTTGACTTAGTCCTATCTAGAACGATACCTAGTGTTTCCTACTATATCAATTTGCTTCTGCTACACCGCTCCATCATTTGGTATAAGAGGACAACACCTTTTCATAGAGTGACTAGTAAGATCAAGTAAAAGATAAAGCATGGAGAATTTTGAGTTTCAAGATTGATTGATGAGTAAGGTTGCAAGTTCAATCTCAAAGATGCATTGATACTCTACTACAAGTTCTATCCTCCAGATAACTCGAGGACGAGTTTCCTTTTAAGAGAGGGGGAATGACTTAGAATGTTATTTTAAGATTCTAGAATTTTATTATTTTGGGATTTTCTATTTTAATTAAAGTCAATTATGGTATGTGTTTAGTATTTTATTTCTATTATAATTATGATTTATTTTACCTTTTAAAGTCAACTTAGGAAAGTAGGTTCACTCTATTATAAATAAAGAGGTCTAATTATTGTTTTCATAACTTCAGCTTCAATTATTTGATAAAACTCCTTTTTATAATTTCCTTTAGGATTATCTATCAAAATATCTCTTATAGAGTCGTTTGGATTAGAATGACATCTAATTATATTTCGATTAAATCATAATTAATTGTGTTGGCTCTGGCCAGTGCTAGAAAAATATCTAGTACCCATCTGCCCTATCAATTTCGCTTCTGCTACCATGTTCCATCAAAGGCCCCATCTTAATATTCTTTCCTACTAAAAACTATTTTATATTTACTTTATTGTTTAAAAAGTAAAAAATCCGTTAATAATTTTGTATCTAAAAACATAAATCTTTTAAACATTAATCAATATCATTATTAACTTTCACTTTGAAAAGAAAAGGTCAACTTTTGAAATTTCGTTCAAGCCGTAAAATTCAATTTGAGCCGGCCCGAAACTAGGTGGCACTCGCTATCATTGACTGGTTGTGTTTATACACACACACATATATATAAAGGGGTTGGCACCTCTGATCTTAGTAACACTGCGAGAAATGAAGCCGCATCACTCTTTCTTTTGCCCAAAAATTCTCCCAGTTACTTTTATTCTTCTATTATCTTTTTTTGGGGAGAGTTTAGCTGAAAATCATGAAAATTTTCTTAAATGTCTTTCTCTACAATCCGACACCATCTCTAAAGTGATTTACACCCAAAACAACTCTTCATATTCATCAGTATTGGAGTCTTCGATACAAAATCTTGTATACTTAGCACCCACGAAACCAAAACCTCTATTCATCATCACTCCATTTCACGTATCCGAAATCCAAGCAACCGTTAAATGCTCCAAAAAATATGGCCTACAAATTAGAGTTCGAAGTGGAGGTCATGATCACGACGCTCTTTCTTCTGTTTCCTATGTTCCATTTATCATCGTCGATTTGATAAATTTTAGCGAAGTCAGTGTCGATGCAGAAGAAAAGACGGCATGGGTTCAATCTGGTGCTACCGTTGGCCAACTTAATTATAGAATTGCTGAGAAGAGTCAAAATCTGTTGGCCTTTCCGGTCGGAACTTGCCCTACTGTGGGCGTTGGTGGACACTTAAGTGGTGGTGGCTTTGGTCCTTTGTTGCGTAAATACGGTGCTGCTGCAGATCATGTAGTTGATGCTCACATGATTGATGTCAAAGGTGAGAAATTTTAAAGAGCAACATCGAGAAAATAGTAGACACTGTCATTGTTATTTTAGTTCTTGAGTAAATTATCCAATCATTTTCAATATTTTCAAAAATTATCTAAAACACTATTATAGATTTATTTTATTTTATTTTAGCCTAATTATAATTCAATCTCCCTTAACTTATGTGAATGGGGTTGAAATCCAAACCTTTTTGTTTTCAAAACAAAAGAAAAATAATACAATTAATTAGAATAATTTTGGACGGATTTATAAACAATTATTAATCAATCAATTATTATTATTATTATTATTATTATTATTATTATTATTTGTAAACCAAGGACTGAAATTAATTTTTAAGTTAAGAAATAGAAATAATATCATTTGTTGACTTGTCTTCACTTCTATCATATATTGACTTGTCCTCATTTCTATCTTTGTATTTGATAATTTTCAGGTAGATTTCTGAATAGAGAATCAATGGGAGAAGATCTGTTTTGGGCCATTCGCGGAGGCGGAGGAGCTAGCTTTGGAATCATTGTTTCATGGAAAATAAATCTAGTCGCTGTTCCATCAACTGTGACTGTATTTGCTATCCCAAGAACCTTGGAACAAAATGCAACAAAGCTGCTTAACAAATGGCAGCACATTGCAGATAGAGTCCATGAAGATTTATTCATCTCACCCATCTTATTCAGAATGAATTCAACCATGGTCTCTATATTCACATCCTTATTTCTTGGTGGGATTGATAGGCTACTTCCATTGATGCAGGAGAGCTTCCCCGAGCTCGGTTTGACTAAACAAGACTGCAAAGAAATGAGCTTCATTGAATCTGTCGTCTATCTTGATGGATTCGGAATTAGTGAGTCAGCTAATGTGGATGTATTGCTCAGTAGGAATTTTCCCAAAAAATCTTTCAAAGGAAAAGCAGACTATTTGACAGAGCCAATTCCTGAAGAAGCTTTTCAAGGAATTTATGATATATTTTTTGAAGAGGACGAGAAAACCATCGGCCTTCTACAATTTTTTCCTTATGGTGGGAAAATTAGTGAGATTTCGGAGCCAGAAATTCCATACCCACATAGAGCTGGCAACATATACACACTTCTATACTTTGTGGACTGGGGACAAGACACAACTAATGAAGCATTTCAAAGGCATGATAATATGATCAAAAAGTTGTTCAATTATACGACTCCCTATGTAACCAAAAATCCTCGATCTGCATATATTAACTACAGAGATCTTGATATCGGAGCAAATAGCAACGAAGGCCCAATAAGTGTCGAAGAAGCCAGCGTTTGGGGCAAAAAATATTTCAAGAACAATTTCTACAGGTTGGTGCATGTGAAAACCATGGTCGATCCTGATAATTTCTTCAGAAATGAACAAAGCATTCCCCCTTTCCGCTTGGTGAAAGATGAATTGTGAGCAAGTCCAGAGCTTCCCTGTTAACAGACCTTCATAATTTCGCTGCAGGGTCAGACACATATATCTGATTATTGTAATGCTAAATAATTTCTGCATTTTTATTATTTCTTTTTTATATAGAGCTTTTGCAGCGTCTTTACTACGTTCCTTGAATACGTGTAGCTTATCATTTTATTATTAATAAAGATTTTCTCGCTCCGTCTAGATTTTGCTTTCGGCGTTCTGGTGGGTCTGAGGCATCAGGTTGTATTGTTAAATAAATTCCACCTTGTTGATTTGACAACCGATTAAATATACATTTTTTTTTTCTCTTTGTTTCCGCAAATCAATTTTAAACGTTATAATCGCTTTATCGTCCTGATTTTTAATTAATTTTATTTCGCTAATCAGGGAATCTTTTAAAATTTTCCCCAAAAAAAATCGATTCTTAAAGAAAATAAAATATAAAAAAATTAATATAACCTTTACCAACACTCTATAATTCCTTCTTTTAAATTAAAAAAAAAAATCTAACACTGGAAATTAACAAAAGCATCATTCCGTTGACTTCCGACGACTTGGAGGAAGACGAAAAATGATAAGAAGTCATTGTCAGGTTAAGGGTCCCATTTTCATAATTTTCTTTTAGTTAGCAAGAAAACAAAACTATGTTAACATTGATTTACTAAAAGTCGGTGATGGTTACTAATATTAGAAAATAAACGAAAATGTATATAAAGAATTATTTTAAAAAAATAACTATGTTTTATCTTAAACATGGGTTCTGAGCCGAGCCCACGCTTTTTGCACATATTGTATAGTAATATTATAGTTAATATAAATGTAAATATAGTAACATATATAGTTAGAATAACACACATAGAATTAATAAGGATCTCGCACTTTATCTCAATTTAGGCTATTAGATTTTTATATTAAAATCTGGCCATGATATGGCCCAACATATGCAAATTTTATGAGCCAATAACTTTAATTGAAATTCTACACTGTTATAAAAAGCACTCAAACAAAGACAATTAACTGAAAGTACCATGGGCTTTATTCATAATGAGTTTGCCTTTATACAGGCAGTACAATAACAAACTTAACAAACCAAGTACATAATAACATTACTAACACTAAACACTAAGTTTTTTTTTTTTTTTTCAGTCAGAAATATGAATGAGTCTCAATTTTTTTTGAAGTCTGAATGTATTTGAATATAAATATTTAAATAATACGCTTGTTTTTCTTATTTTAATATCTAAATATAAGTTGTATCTTGTTGTATTCTGTAAATGAAAAATATCTTAAATATAGTTATTAAACATTTACATGCTTTTAAAATAATTAAAAGATTAGGTTTTATAGTTTAGAAAATAAATTTTGATATTATTAGCCTGTTAAATATTTTTATAATATAATATTCACTTCTCATTCAAACATAATTTTTTTCGATTTAGATAAAAGTTATAAAAGTTTATTTTTTCTATTCAGATATAAATATTTGAACGTCAAACATAAGTTACCAAAAACAAGCAAGTAAATTTTGGAAAAAGTTTGAAATTAATAAAATTTCAGATTCCAGAAGTTAAACAAATGAACCCTAAATCAACATAGTACTTTATTGACATAACTAAGGAATTTCCAACATTTACTTTAGTTAAATTACGGGATCTCAAAGTAGATAATAATTGTAGTATTATATATATACAATTGATTTTAATATAAAAAGATATACTTTTTAAATTTATTTTGTGTATGAACATAAATATGTCAATACTATCAATTTATCTTACATGTGTTATTAATATCGAAATCTATTAACCAAAAGA
This sequence comes from Citrus x clementina, assembly GCF_000493195.1. Taxonomy (NCBI): domain Eukaryota; kingdom Viridiplantae; phylum Streptophyta; class Magnoliopsida; order Sapindales; family Rutaceae; genus Citrus; species Citrus x clementina. The sequence continues at coordinate 8,245,122 of NW_006262201.1, forward strand.
TTTGTGTAAAATTTTTATAATAAATGTGATTATAATATACGTCAAAATATAATATAATATAATAAATAAATTATTTTACAGTTTTCAGCAAAATATTAAAACATATTTTATAGCATTAGACTGTTAATTAAATATTTTACTAATAACATTACATTTTTATTTATTTTAAAATAATAAAATCAAATTTTTTTGGTTGCCATAGGTAAAGATTATGATAGTAAAAGAAAAAAAATTATTTAACAATTTTTTAAAAAATTGAGAGATGTCTATGTACATTTAAATAAACCATAGGTGATAGGACCTAGTTTTCCTATTTTGAGTACATTTAAGTAAAAATAGGGTCTAGTTTTCCTATTGGCATAAAAGAATTGTAAATGCATGAGCTTGGTCCATTTTCAAACCCAAAGCACCAAACTGCTACCAATGCAATGAAGTAATGTACGTGTCGTTTTTGGGTTATTCCAAACTCGTCCAACAAATATGATGTGATTAATTGAAGAATGCTATAACTCGCAGTGTAAACGAAAATTTTCATAATAAATTAATGATTTGAATGTCTAATTTTTCCTCTTTGCCGTTGATTTACTTATTATTATTAATTTTTTAACAGCTTTGCGTGTAATTTGATTTTGAAAGGATCAATATAATATGGGATGTTTGAAATTATCCATTTTAAATCTAATAAATCTCCATTGTCGTGTAGAGGTTGGCCAAATAATAATAATAATAATTGTAACAGTTGGTTGGTGATCTCATAATCAGAAAAAGAAGTAGCTAATGGATTGTTCAAACATTCAAATGCTGTTTATTAAACATCTATTTTCGTCTGTTTGACCCTTTTGACCGTTCTAGTTTGGTTGTCGGACTTCTGGTATCACATTTTTATCTCAAGTTATGAAATTGTACGAGCACTCATATTTGAACACCGTCGAGATAAATAGTATGATAATATTATTCAAAATGATAATATTATTCATGTTACAGTATTCGGTTCTATGTATTTTATTAGTAGTCAAAATTATTTTTCTTAGAAGAAAAAGTACCAATTGTATCCCAAAGTTTTGAAAAATGGTTATGCACATCAAGAGATTTCTCAAAAGAGTCATTAACAACTTTTTTTTTTCTATAATACTCTTTCAATATAATAGCTAATAAATTGACTTTAAAATTTATTAATATATACAAATATAATATAAATAACATAATATTCTTAGAGACAAATAAAATTAAAATTTTTAGATATTTAAAATAATTTTAAATATTTAAATTATTATATTTATTTTGATAACATACTTGTGTTTATTATAAAGTTTTTAAGTAAGTGTTTCACTTAAATAGATTTTATAAGTAATAAAATATCTCAAATATTAATAATATTAAAATAATTATTTTACATATTCAAATTAATTTTAAATTTTATTTTATTTATTTTAATGTTATGGTTCTATTTATTATAAATAAATTTTAATATAATAAAGTATGTCTAATCGACTGTAAATATTAAATACTAATACAATTATTTATTATAAAATAAAATATTGGAATTAATTTTTATCAATAAAATAAAAAAAATATGATTAAAAAAAAAAGAGTCCTTGTATTTTTTATTGAAAAGTAAAACTAGAGGGTGGTATAGGTGTCCACCCCATTTGTTATTGTAATATTTATTCGGTCTCTATGTCATAGTTATTTAATCAACAAAAAAATTGAGTTTTACACGTTATTATTATTGTGGAGCTTTTGGGATACGTGTTCTTTCATTTAGGAAATTAAGTTGTAGATTGACTGGTAAAATACTTTTGTTTATCACACTCATGATGTGGTCAGATTTACCAGATAAATGATAAACCTCCCTTGGCTCGTAAAAGGCCAAGAGTGCAATCATGTCAACATCCAATATCAAATAACGTTAAAAAAGTTGCATTATATCGCCAACAAAAGTATAAATTCGTTGAACAAAGACTACCACATAACATTTTCAGATACGTGATAAAATAGGAGTTTGAATAGGTGTTCTTTCCCTTAGAAAAATTAACTGGCAGAGTGACAGTCAAAAAACGTTTTGTTTATCAAACTCATGCTGTGGTCAGATATTCGGACTTTCATGTCACAATATTCATTGATCTAATTCGAAAGATCAAATTTGTAGGCGGGGACTTGAACCATTATCTTCTTTCAAAGATCCAGCGAGTGATCTATACAGTAAAATCATTATAATTTAATATTTGATTAATTAATTAATATCTTGTTTGTTTCTCTAAATGAAAAATATCTTAAATAAATTTTGATATTATTAATCTGTTAATTTTTTTTATAATATAATATATACTTTTCATTTAGATATTTTTTCATTCAGATAAAATTATAAAATTCACTTTAAA
>NW_006262201.1:8249348-8253450 GCF_000493195.1 Citrus x clementina
AAGTGTCAAGATAGATTGTAAGATAAAAAACAGATATTGTTGCACGATTCTATTCATGCTACAGCCCATAAAGATTGACGAAATGGTCATGTGGACTCAGAAATTTTTCAAAAGGGACACCAAAAGGTGTTGTTTACAATAATACCTTTTGAATATAGTAGCTAATAAATTGATTTTAATATTTTTTGATATATACAAATATAATATAAGTCATATAATATGCTTAGAGACTAATAAATTAAAATGTTTTTCATTATTTAAAATAAAATTAAATAGTAAATTACTATATTTATTTTAATAATATATTTGCATTTATTATAAAGATTCTAATTAAATCTTTGAGTCAAATAGATTTTACAATTTGTAAAATATCTCAAATGTTAATAATATTAAAATAATTATTTACACAATATACAAAACAATTCATATTTTAATACATTATGTTAAAGTTTATTATAAAATAAATTTTAATATAATAAAATAATGTCTAATAAATTGTAATATATATATATATATATATATATATATATATATATATATATATTAGTATTATATTTTTATATTATAAATTATTAGAGTTAATTTTTTTATTGATAAAATCAAAAAGCATTATCATAAAAAAAAGATCATAGTTTCCCTACTGAAAAAGTGAAGACTTGAAGGTTTTTCTAATCTCCAAATGGTGATTGTAATATTTAGTCGGTCTCTATGTCATAGTTATTTAATCAACAAAAAAATTATTTTTATAGGTTTATTATTACTGTGGAATTTTTTCAGGTACGTGATAAAGTAGAAGTTTAAATGTCTGTTCTTTCACTTAGAAAATTAAGTTGTCGATTGACCAGTTAAAACCTTTTGCTCGTCAAACTCATGATGTACTTAAAAGAAACCCTTACAAAACTTTATGGTTCCATTTATATTATAGATTAAGGATTTATTAAAATTACAAAGGTAATAGTTGTGATATTTTATTAAATAAGATATGATTCTATTGTTACCTTTTTCCCCCTTAAAATCGATAATTGGATCTCAACTCTAATTTTGTTTATTCCTTCTAAAAGTTCTCAGGTTGAAAACATAAATTACAAGAATTTTAAATTTTGGATTAAGTTAATTTTTATTTAGTGGATTAATTCATTTTTAATTGATTAAATTGGTAAAATACAATGATTTTTTAGTTGATTAAATGTACATCCATTGAATTGTATATGTGCTCTATAAATTAATAAATTATTAATTTATCTTTAATTAATACTTTTTTAAATTAATAGATTTGTATGGTTCCTATGTCATTAATTTATAGAAGTTTTACTATAAATTATAATTAATATGGGGTTGAGATATTTTAATTAAATACAGCTTAAAACCTACCTTAAGGTTTAGGATTATGTCCTTTTTTTTTTTGGTTAAATTCTCTTGCTTCTCCTTGCTTTTCATAACCCAGTGAAAAGAATGTACTTGATTGTAAATTAAGTGAAGAAAATATGTACAAAAGTCAAATTTAAATACTTATTAAATAAGGAGAGGCAAAGAGAGGACCCTTCTGGGGTGGAGCCCAATTCCCAGGCCTAACGGTTGTTTACGTTTTGTACTTTTCAAATCCCAAAGTCAAGCAGAAAAGTATTTGCAGGCGGAGCACGACTGCCAAATTATGAAAACTTTCGTTTGTTGCTGATTTTGACCCTCATACCACTTACGGATATGGATTTACTTACAGGTTGAGTTGGGAGTATGGGAATTCCAAATTGAATTTACGTGCTGGATTTTGACTGTCATATAGCAAGAGGGGAAGGACTGCCTCTCCAGTCAAACAAATCTAATGGAGAGCGTACTTATGGATATTTCGGAGCAATTGCCTCAATATATCCTGGATGATTACAAACAAGAAGGTTACGGTTGAAAAATTTTGAGAAACAAAATGAATTTCACTCTTGTTATTTTTAATTGTTCAAAGGCCTGACTATACAAAATATTCAATGACGTAAAAGAAAAATGATCAAACATTATAAATGGGGGATTCATCTTCTAAATCAGCATTGTAGTTTGATTCTTTCTAAATGTGAATGACATAATGGCCTTCAATATTGCCATTTATACAGGTCATAATTGTCTTGATTCTGGCTGTTTGTGATGATCATGGTCTTTTTTTCTTTTTTTTAACCACTATAGGTTAGGAGGGAGCTCCTTACCTATATATAAAAAATAAAAATAAAAATATTTGGAGGGGAACATAGACCAAAACTGTCAAGATAAAGAAAAAAATAGCCAACAAAAGAAAAATAGCGAAAGCAAGTAAAAGAAACAAAGAATAAAAAAGAGAATACCCTAAGACAAAGTTTAAGAAAAAAGAAAAAAAAAACATATGAAAGAGAGCTCACGCTGAGAGTGCTGCTGACGATACTCGTGTCTAGTATCTAATTTGAAGCCTTTCTTTGAACCAGATGCACGCAAGACAGCAACACTAAAGTTAGGGCTAAGACCATGCCCTTGGGTCCTCTTAGGCTGAGATAAAATGTATTCATCAACTATACCATTCTCTTCAGAACTAAAATACTCATCAAGATGAGAAGGAATCTCCACAGAGTTGGAATTGAAACCCATAATCATTGTGCATATCATCCACCTCTGATCAGAATAAAGTAAAACCCGTGAATACATTTTGACCGTCCGTATCATCCAAAATCATAACATTACTATCACCAATCAGGCTCCGCAAAGAAGAATCACCATGGTTTGATCCCTCCCAATATATGTATCACATAATGGTCTTGATCCTTACCCTACATATAATACACTATGATAGTAATTTGTACCATACTTGCATGTGCATTGGCATCTTCCTGTCATTCTTATCAACGGTTTGGACTCTAGTGGGAGTTATAATGGCGCGTCACCTCTTTTGCAAGGATAAAGATCCTCTCCTGATCTGAGCTTTCATGAGCTTTTAATAATCTTGTGTCATGTGTATTTAAGTGATAGTGCATGAGTAAAATTTAACTTCTTTATTTTCTTTATTTATTAACTACCAATCACCCATGTGTATTTTTACTTAGGAAGAGATCAGATAATAAGAGAATCCTAATCCCTTATGCAATCCATGCAAGTTGAAAACATAATGCAGATGATGATTGTTCTCAGGATGCAAGCTCGTATCGACACTTCTATGTAAATTTTTACCGAATTAAAGAAAGTTGCTGCTGTTTATGGTATAAGCCTCTTGTTAAAGATGGTTTTCATATTGCGAAGTCAAAATCTCTGAAACGGAGACGTTGGAGGATCAAGGCTGCTCCTCATTAAGATTCTTACTATTCGGGAACAGAACTATGTTGCTGATTGTCTGGGTAATGGTGATAGAATCCATCTCTTGCTAATCTGAAGGTTAATTCTCTAGATGCTAATGTTTTTCAAAATAACACTTCATTTAGTTTTCCTGTTTATTGTTTGTGCTGTCCTTTCTTAGCGGGATCTTTATTTTCTAGTGCCATGCATCTCTTAAAAAGTAAGGCTTATTGTACCCGCCATAGGCTGTATTTCATATTTTATTGATATTCATTAAATTGCTTCTACAGTATGCAAATACCTTGCTATTCTCTCTACTTGTTTCACAAAACAGACAACTGTTTTTTATTAAAGATTTGACATTAAAGAAGTAACAAAATAACATAAAGACTATAGAAGCCAAAGGTAAATTGCAATCTTACATGCCTAGAAGAAGAGAAAAAACAACCATGAAAACTAATTAACATTGTCAAAAGAAACCATGAAGTTAACCAGATGGTCTAGTGGGGCAGCTTTTGCAGGGTCAAAGTAAGCAAGCTCTTGTTTTGCTTTTGCTAGAAGCTCCTTGGCATAATTTTTGGACTCGTCAATCCCCACCAACTTTGGATACGTTGCTTTACCTCGCAGCATATCCCTACCAGTTGTTTCCTTCGTCTCTGGCGATCCAATCACATCTACAATATCATTCCACAATTGATATGCCATCCCTACACATTTTCCATAGTTCCTCATTCTCTCTATCTCTTCTTCATTTCCTCCTCCTATTATGACTCCACTAACTAAGCTTGCCTCTACAAATTTCTCGGAATTGTGTCTATGGATG
>NW_006262201.1:8253890-8271028 GCF_000493195.1 Citrus x clementina
TTTTGGGTTGGCGCCCCATCAGTATTGATTTTGCAGGGTGGAAATTGGTAACATGTTTAGCGTGGTCAAATGCGATCATTGACTGGTGTTTGTGAGCATTAATGGAGTTCCTATAGAGCTCTGATGAGGCCATGGATACGGAGCTTGGGGGAAGGATTAATGACATTTTTTACGTGAATTGTGATTGCACGACAACAAGCGCAAGTTTGCAATATTGTCTCTCCATTAAACCTATATATATATGTTCAAAAATTTTTTAAATAGTAATTAACTTGCTATTAATATGCGCCGGTAACTGCACGCAACATTATTATATTCTTTATCATCATGATAGAATAGTATTTAATTTTTATAGTTCAGAGGACATAGTCGAATAATTTTTGAAGAACTCTTTTTTTTTTATAAAAAAAATGGTTATCTGATTTCGAATCTTAGATGAGGTTTTAATTTTGACTTTGCTATCCTTATGCCTTTATTATTATTATTATTATTAGCAAATAACTATGCACCAAGGGTAGAATTATAAGACCCTTGGCCGGAAAAACTATGGAGGAAGGGTGAAGATTATTTCACCAAACAAGTTTTGTAAGCCCATTCAATTTCTAGAAAAATAATTACTGTTCACCTTATTTTTAACAAATTAATTAAAGAAGAGGTCTATGAAATAATTCAAAAGTTATCATCACTTTTTTTTATACTTAACTGCTAAGGTTACTTTAATTGGCATAAACATAGTTTTGAGTATTTTAACTTATAAGGTAAAAATATCAAAATATTGAAAACATTATTTAGCTTCAACCATTTTTTTAAAATTTTACTCACAATTTATTGTTTTTAAATGATATATTAGGATAATTTTATTAGTATGATTACTAACTTTTAATTAAATTAACAAAAAAAATTTATGACATGATTATCAAGAAAAAAATTACCAAACAAATGAATTATGTCATTCACGTATATTGAAAATTATTGTATTTCATTGAAAAATATTTTTATAAAGCACAAAATAAAATATCCAAACTGTTACACATAGAGGCAAAATAGTTAAATTATACATATCTTAAGCGACCTTAATGCCCAAGGATAGTCAAAAGATCTAAGTAAAAAAATTAAGAAGGATTTAATTAATCAAGTGTCCAAACTTCTTTTTAATTTAAATTTTGAAAAATAATGCGAACTTACAGTAATTATTTTTTGAAAGTAGAGTTGATAATTTGTGACATGATGCCTCACAAAATTCATACCATTTATCTCATAAAATTTATTGGTTAGAAGAAGGATGTACTAGATTAACTATTTAAATTTATTGGTTATGAGAAAGACTATTAGCCCATTCAATCAATAAACTCATTATCAAAATCTAAAAATTTATACCTCACTTTTTTAACCAATTGTAATACCCATTATACTATAATTAGCAAGATTTCTTGATTTTCTTTTTCTTTTCACATGGCTACTACAACTATTCTTCAGTCCTCTAATCCATTTTTACCTCTCCCATCATTGTATTTTTCAAGATATCACTCAAAAATCTCTTAAGTTTTTCAGTTCAAAACATTTTTGAAAGCATCAAAAGGATTCATCTATAGTATAATCTCTATTATATAATAAATTTTTTGCGATCCAAATTTGGACTAATATACTAAATTAATAATTTTGATACATTAATAAGCTAATAATTTCTAAAAGACCTTATATAACTTTATGGTAAATTAATAATTTGTTAAAATTATAAATATAATTTACTTTCATATTTTATTAAATAAATTATCACTCTATTGTTACTTGTTTTTTTCTTAAAATTTAAACTAATGTTGGATCTTAACTCTAATTTTCCTTGTTGTTTCTAAGTTTTGAGGTTGAATTCCATAATTATTAAAAAAAAAAAAATTATGATAACTTATCGATTAATTAATATTTCTTTTAAGTAATTTATCTTCTAAGCTCAGTTGGAGTTATCTCGCACATCTGTTGTAACCAAGTTCGTCAAACACTTATCAGGGAAATTAAAGAGCCAACGCCTAAAATATTACTTAAATATGATTGCTGGAATAAGATCTTTTTCGCATATATATATTGAGAGCTTCATTATTCATTATTCATTGTCCTTTCACACTTGATCAGTCCTCTTTCATTTTTTTTCATTATTTATTATCTATTGTTCTTTCGGTTACCAACTGTTTCATTCTTCTCATTATTTAAAACGGGATGGGTTTACATAAAGGTAATTATCTACCGGCCACTTGTTTTTTTAAGTTTTTTTTAAAAATATACAATTTTATTTTTTTGAAGAATTCCACATAAAGTTTACAAAATGTATCATTATTTCATTGCCATCTAAACTGTACGAGAGAATTTAAAAGAATATTACTATAATGATTATTTTGCCCCTTTAATGTAAAATTACTATTTCACTCAAGCTAATTGAGAAAAAAATTAGATGACTTTGATTATTCTTTGCAATTTAGGTATTAAATAAAAAACGAAACAAAAGAATTAAAATTATAATAAATGAAACAAGATAACCAAAATAAAAATAAAAATAATTAATAGAATTAAAACCCAAATCAAATCCCAAACACAATGAAACAAAGAAATCAAAACCAAACACTAAACCTAATTCACGCAAAGTAGTAGGGAGAGAAAAAAGAAAGCATCAACAGTGGCAATACACAAAGCTAATCTTCAATCTCATTCAAAATAAAATCAGTCTTCTTACTCACCTGCACCAAATTCAACCTCTTCTCTCTCTCTCTCTCTCTCAATGGTTAGCCTCTTCTTGTTTTCCAACAAAAATTGTAACGTCATCTCTTCTTTCTTAAAAAAAAAATTGCATTACCCTCTCTTCTCAGTCAAATCAAAATTAAAGCCTCTTCTCTTGTCTTTTACCCGTTACCGACTTCAATCATGATCAGCCACCCTAGCACCGCGCCACATCACCAAACACGAGGTCGATTAGATCAGCAGCACTATTCCTCACTCCAGCGCACCTCGCCATACAATGGCACCGACACTAGCTAATGTTCATCAACCATGCATCTTTTTGTCACTATTAGATTATAAATTAAATAAAATTTCATTTTGATTTTGGTAGTGTGTGGCTATTAGAGTTAGGGTTAGGGCTGAGCATTTTTCTTTCAATCGAATTAAAGGATTTTCATTTTGATAATTTATGGCATTGATTTTTTTATTTGATTTGGGGTCACTTTTATTTATTAAAATTAAATGACAAATTTACCCTTCTTACATCATAAAATTACTAATAGAGTTTAGACGACAATGGACGACACAGTGGACAAGTGAAAATAATGTCAACTTAAGGTGGAATTCTATCAAAAAAAAAAAATTCGTGTATTTTTTAAAATGTGTGAAAGAATGAGTGGTCGGTAGATAATTGACCTTTAAATAATTTATCGGATAGTTCATTATCCCATATGGATAACTGATAACGCTATGAAATGAGAGTTATCATGATTCTTTTAGACTTAAATCAAGATTAATTAGGGAGTAAATGATGCGTTTTTATTTTATTTTAATGATAGTTTACGTTAACATTCATTTCAGATTAATTTTAGTAAATTTTGTTTAATTTTGAATAATTTGTGTGTCTAGATTGTGTGCATAATTGTAGGTGATTAGAAGCTCAAATTTCAAGAAAAGAATATTACTGCAATAGGCTTGCAAAAATTGGGAAAAAAAACTTGGTTATAGAAAAATTAAAACAAATCTGGAATAGTACAGATGCTCTAGCCATTGCTGTAGCAATCTTGGAGCATTGATAAAGGAGATTTTGTGTGAGACAATTAAGAGATTGTGATATGGAGTTCCTAATTTGGATGATACGCTCCCTAGACTTCTGTTACCCTGATTTTCAGCTATAAAAGAAGCACACACGTTAAGGAAAAAGGGAGGTCATCAACCAAGAACAAAAACAGAAAAGAAACAAGAGAAAAAGAGAATAAAAGATTGAAACGAAGGGTTGCAGAAAGGAGAATTTGTGGAGATCAATTGGGAAACTTAGTCTTTCTTATTCTTCTTTTGTTTTCTTATTTACTTTTTAATCATGAGGATGTATTTGATGGCTAAAACTCTTCTGTTTATTTTACTTCCGCAAATCATTAACTAAGTTAATTGTGGTTAAGTGATAGACAATCTTAATGGTTCTTTGACTGAATTTATATGTTGCTGCATGTTTACTATAGCATTTTTTTTTTGGTAAAGCTTATTCTATTCTTTATTTCGGCTGACCACCCATTTAATGATACAAGCTAAGAAAGAGCCACAAAAGGGCCTATCTTAGTGGAACATATCAGAGCAATACTTGATTTTAAATTGGGTTTTCTGAGTTGAGTTTCACTCGATTCCAAAAGGGCTATGCTTGGTCTAAAATTAATGATAAACTAGTCATACGAATTCACCTTGTAGGGTAAATAAAACCTAAACTTGTAATGGTATATCTTATGTTGGCATAACAATTGGTCACTGTTAGGTTGTATATAGATATAAGACATCCAACATACGAGAGCTGTTGATACATAAGGATTCTGACCAATGTTGTAGCAGATGTTGTAGGAACTGAACCTAAAATTACAAGAATTAGTTAAAACCATTAAAAGAGTTTAATCACTCAACTATTTCATTTCTATTGATTTTATCCTTGTGTGAGACATGAAAGTTTGCTTTCCTGCATTTTTACTTATTGCATTTTATTTTAATTAATTAGTTTATTTGTTTAATTGTTCGTTTTATTTTCAATTTAAGCAAAACTGCATTATTGAGATTGCTGTAGCAAGTCTAATAACATCAATTATTGTGGAGACGATATTGAATATTTATTATTATATTACTTATTGTGTACACTTGCACATTAACACCAATAACACAAGAAAAAGTTGCAACAATAACAAATGTGATTTTTGCTTTTAATTCTTAAGCCCATTATTTTACCTTATGGCCACTTGCTCCTTTTAGGCCTCACACAATTGCTTAATTGATATATTTTCAAGTTATTGTGATATTGGTGGATGTAACTCTTGAAATACAAGTATGCAACCTAAGAGGGGGGGGTGAATTGGGTTTCTAAAAATTATTCAATTTATAAAGAAAAATTTAATGCAAATATAATCCAAATTCAAAGCAATAACAATTAAGTTGATCATAATATAAACGATAAGGGAAGAGGGATTCAAACACAGAGATTTTTACGTGGTTCGGCCAACCTCGCCTACGTCCATGCCTCCAAGCTTTCTGGGCTTGAGGATTCCACTAAGCAAGCCTCCAAGGCTTCAAATGCTTACACTTGACTTCCAAGGTGTCAATAAACCTTTACAACAAGAGATTATCCCCAATTTCTTAACTCAAGTGTATCCCAACACTTACAATCACTCAAAGTAAAAGATTACAAATTGTTTTGCCTCTCACAATATATAAGATTACACAATGATGCTTAATATGTGAATAGATGAAGCAAGAATGTGTTCTAAGCTCTATGAAGATTGTATTCTCGAATATTAGCTCAATGGTCGTGTTGTGATCAATCTTCTTTGAATTTGAATGAGCTTATTTATATATGGAGCTGAAAAATTAGCCGTTGCAAACTGTCGGTCCGAAAACGGTTCGCCGTTAAACATTAACGGTTCACCGTTTAGGCTGGTCAAAAGTTACCGTTGGGCCAAATTTCAAATAAATGGTTTACCGTTTAGGATTACCCTTTCGCCGTTAAATTCCAGTGACTTGCAAGATGAATATAAGTTATCCGTTTAAAGTAAACGGTTAAGGATTTGCATGAAGTGACTTCTCTAGATACTATCGGTTGACCGTTTGTAATAAACGGTTCGCCGTTTGTTTCCAGTAACCTGCAAAATAATTTAGTCTTATTCGATTTTGTTAATTAGTGCCAGTGGAGGACAACCTTCAATTCTAGATGTTATTGGTTAATCGTTTAAATAAACGGTTTACCGTTAAGTTCCAGTAGCCTTCCCATCTTTTGTGTTTTTCGTTTTTCATAAACGGTTAGAGCTTAGGCAATACGTTGCTCTCTGGTGTTAATCAGTTAACCGTTTTAAATAAACGGTTCACCGTTTATATCCAGAATTACATTTTAAACCAGATTTTGCAGAAAATCTTTTTCTAATTTGAAAGTCCATCTTTTATGAAAAAATGAATGGAATGATTATTAAGACTTTCGTTTATTAAGGAATATCTCCAACATTTTTATCAAAAAAATCATTTAAAGTTTGTTATCATCAAAATCAATATTATTAACATATTTATGTTAACAATCTCCCCCTTTTTGATGATGACAAACTTCATTCAATATTTAGCTCCCCCTTAATATGTGCTCCCCCTAAATGTATGGCCAAATTAAGAAATGTCCAATAAAAAGATTTTTGCTCAAGAAAACATTTTTAAATTCATTTTAAATCTCCCAATTATCTCCCCCTTCATCATCAAAAAGAAAAGAGAGAGGAAAAAGAAAAAAACGCAAATCTGTTAATGAAGTTACCCGTTTTTGGCGAGCGAAAATTTTGGCAGAGTTTCCCCTTAAAAATGAGCAAAACCACTAATACAAAATGAGATGAAAACACTTCCAAGATAGATTAACACCAACTTCATCTTTCAACAACCCAACAACGCCATGAACAAACAAACCAATACTTCAATATCCAATAAACCATAAATTTCATCAACCAATAACCAAGTTATCCAACATCAAGAACATCACAAGAATATATCATCAAAATGCAGGAAAAAAACGCATATAGATGTAACAGTGTATATCAAACTATAAATGGCAACACGCAAACAACCAAAATATGAAATGTATGTGCGAAAACAGAACCCAGAAACTATGGAGGTGGAGAAGATGTGCTCCCGGATCATAGCCGAAATAGCGGAGAAGAGTGCGCTGTCCAGCAATAAGCTCAAGCTGCTGATCAATGATTTGCTGCTGGAAGGTCTGAAAGTCATAACGTAGCTGCTGGTGGTCACGGGAAACAGAGTCCAACCGATCAAGAATCAGCTGCTGGCGCTCCGAAATCCGGTGAACATCAGTAATCAACTACTGCACAATGTCTGAAGCAGGGGGCTGAACTGGAGCTGGAGGCAGCATAGAGGCAAATGGCTGCTCGGGAACAGCAAATGGCTCAGGAGCTGGAGGCAGCTCGGAAGAGGAGGGAACGTCAGCATCCATCGCACGCTTCTTAGAGTCAGAGTCAGCTGGAGGCCGAGGGACAAAACGGCGACGCGAAGGATGAGGATGAGCTCCTAATCTAAGGTCAGGAAGCTGATCGGGAGGATAGATATCATTGAGCATCCGATCGTCCTCTGGAGCAATCAAGGTATCCCGGTCTTTGGAGTTGCTTGTCTTTATCCACTCTCTATTCTTCCTAGAAAAACCGATACTGGTCATGGCCTCGGGACCAATCCGTCTAGTCTCCATATGTCAAGTATCAAGAAGAGGTACCTCAAAGCGGTGCAGTATCTTAGTAATGATACTGCCATAAGGAAGCAAGCGGTGATTGACAGCGAGAGTACTCAACATGTGCTGCACAATAACATATCCGAGGTTAATAGGACGGTCTGTAAGTAGGCTATCTAGTAGGCCAACGTCCAACCTCGTAACCTCATCTGAGTGACCCTTTCTAGGTGTTACTATGTGCTGTAAAATAGTGTGAAGAATGCGAATTTGGAGGGGTAAAAGTTGAGACTGAAAAGGAAGCAAACAAATCTCATCAGACAAGTCTTGACGACGACATATATTGCGGACGCCATCAGTATGACAAAAACTGTCAAAGGAAAGGGCTTTCCTAGAGGTGTATATATCATACCCCTCACTAGAGATACCAAGAAAGTCAGCTATATCCGCATCATCAAACTCTATTGGCACACGACTGACTTGAGTGACTATCCTATTTGGGCGAGTATTGGAGATTTCCATGTTTGAATAAAAGACTGGCACTAAATTTGGATAAACTAGGTCATCAAGGTCAATGGCAGGCTCCCAAGGTTGAAACATATCCCGAATGCTTCTACCACATACAACTAAGTTACGGAAATCATCAATGTCAACAAAGAAGGAGTCAAGTATCTTTCGACCATCGAAGCGATCTTCGAACCGCTTGGCCAAGGAAGGCGTGGGGAAGTGAATGCTTGCAAATTCAGAGACTTCCCGTGGTGGTATACGATTCCTTGGAGGCACAAATTTATGCCTGAGATTTCTCTGAGGGGGTGCAGCCATGGAGATGTGATGAGAAGAGAATGAATCGATAATTTGCTTATGAATGAAGAGAGGATGTGAATTGGATGCTCAATTTGGTTGAAGAAGAGGAAGAATCGGATTAAAAACGAAGAAACCCGACCCGCGACAGTTAGGGTTTAGATTTGGGATTTTTGAATTTTGGGCTTGATTTGAAGTTTTGAATCGGTGAAATTGTTCTCAAGGTGATAAGAAATGATTTTGAAGGTTTGATTTGGCAAGAAAGACAAGAAAAAATGAGGGTTTGAGGGCAGAGAAACCTTCAGCTGCGCAACAATGGCCGAATCGGTGAAGGGGTAACTGGAGAAGGAGAAGAAAAACCTTTGAACAGTTTTATAATCGCGAAAACGGTTAAGGGATAACTTCCAGAGGCTAAAGAAAGGGCAACGGTGAAAGCTTAAGTGCTTAACGGCTAAGGAGTAACTGTTAGAGGACTCTCTGTTTTCAAACGGTTCACCGATTGTAGTAAACGGTGAATGAGTAAACAGACAGACACATAATCTCGTTTCTGGAATAAAACAGTTCACCGTTTATTGGAAACGGTTATCCGTTTATTTTTTCTGTAATTTTGCACATTTGATTTAATTTTGGCCAGCAAATAATATATTCCAAGATCATTTAATTGATCTGAAAATATTTTATGAGCCATTTTAATGCATGATTCATGAACATGTTTTCAACCAATTTAATTCATATAATCAAGAATTAACAAGGCAAATTCATCATTTGACTATCAAGTTCAAGCATTACATAAATATTTGATCACAACAATTTTTGAAAATTGTTCTTCGCAAAGTGGTTTTGTGAAAATATCGGCAAGTTGTTTTTCCGTAGAAATAAACTCTAATGCAATATCTCCCTTTTGAACATGATCTCTCAAGAAATGATGTCTTATTTCTTTTTCCGTAGAAATAAACTCTAATGCAATATCTCCCTTTTGAACATGATCTCTCAAGAAATGATGTCTTATTTCTATATGCTTGGTTCGAGAGTGTTGAATGGGATTCTTTGAAAGATTAATAGCACTAGTATTATCACACTTAATAGGAATTTGTTCAAGATTAATGCCATAATCTCTAAGTATTTGTTTCATCCAAAGTGCTTGTGCACAATAACTTCCGGCAGCTATATATTCAGCCTCGGTAGTTGAAAGTGCGACAAAATTTTGTTTCTTGCTAAACCATGAAACAAGAGAGTGTCCTAAAATATAGCAAGTACAACTAGTGCTCTTCCTATCCACTTTATAACCGGCAAAGTCCGCATCCGAATAACATGTTAAATCTATATGAGTTCCCCTAGGATACCAAAGGCCAATATCTATGGTTCCACTCAAATAACGAAAAATCCTTTTAACAGCAAGCAAATGGGATTCCTTGGGACATGATTGAAATCTTGCACACAAACAGACACTAAACATGATATCGGGTCTACTTGCAGTCAAATAAAGTAAAGATCCGATCATACATCGATACATTTTGATATCCACTTCTTTGCCCTTTTCATCTTTGTTGAGCTTGATGGTAGTACTTATAGGAGTGCTTTTTGCCGTTCCATTATCATAGCCAAATCTTTTGAGTAGATCTTTCATGTACTTGGCTTGGTTTATGAAAATTCCTTCTTCATTTTGTTTGATTTGAAGTCCAAGGAAGTACTTCAACTCACCCATCATACTCATCTCAAATTCTTGGCTCATACACGATGAAAATTCTTTACACAACAATTCATTAGTAGAACCAAAAATAATATCATCAACATAAATTTGAACAATAAGTATATCTTGGTTCTTATGCTTAACAAATAGAGTAGTATCCGCTTTACCCATTGAAAAATCATTTTCCAACAGGAAATTCTTAAGTCTATCATACCATGCTCTAGGTGCTTGTTTTAATCCATACAAGACTTTAAGCAACTTATAAACATGATTTGGAAATTTTTCATTTTCAAAACCAGGGGGTTGTTTTACATACACTTCTTCCATAATATACCCATTTAGGAAAGCACTTTTCACATCCATTTGAAATAAGATGAAATCTTTATGACATGCAAATGCCAACAACATTCGAATTGATTCTAGTCTAGCAACGGGTGCAAAAGTTTCATCAAAATCAATTCCTTCTTCTTGGTTGTAACCTTGAGCCACTAATCTAGCTTTATTCCTTACAACCACACCGGATTCATCCATCTTATTTCTAAAAATCTATTTAGTACCTATGACGGATTGATGTTCCGGTTTAGGAACTAATTCCCACACATTGTTTCTTTCAAATTGATTTAATTCCTCTTGCATTGCCATCATCCAAGATTCATCATTTTCCGCATCCTCAAAGGATTTGGGTTCAATTTGAAAAATGAATGCATTATGCTCACAATTATTCCTAAGTGATGATCTAGTTGTAACACCTCGTGAGGGATCTCCTAAAATTACATCTTTAGGGTGAGAAGAGACATACCTCCACTCCTTGGGGAGTGTTTGAGAAATACCATCTTGTTGCTCCAGCTTCATATTTGTTTGTTCTTCTTGTCTATCCTCTTGATTTTCTTGTGGTGCATTCTCTTGATTCTCTTTTGATGATTCTTCTTGTAACTCTCCATCTGCATCATCATTAGCAACTCCTTTCTCCGCAGAGGAGGGGTTAGATTAATCAAACGTAACATGCATGGACTCCTCCACAACTAAAGATCTTTTATTATAAACTCTATAAGCTTTACTTGAGTTTAAATACCCAAGAAAGATGCCAACATCAGATTTTGGATCAAATTTATCAAGATTATCTTTTGTGTTTAAAATAAAATATTTGCATCCAAAAACTTTGAAATAACCAATGTTGGGTTTTCTATCTTTCCAAAGCTCATAGGGAGTTTTATTGAGATGAGGTCTAATCAACACCCGATTTAAAACATAGCAAGCGGTGTTGACGGCTTCGGCCCAAAAATATTTAGGTAATGCATTTTCATTGAACATGGTTCTAGCCATTTCTTGAATAGACCTATTCTTTCTCTCAACAACTTCATTTTGTTGTGGAGTCCTAGGTAATGAAAATTGATGCTCAATGCCAAGATTATTGCAAAAGTTCTCAAATGCATGATTTTTAAATTCTCCTCCATGATCACTCCTAAATCATATAATATCATGCCCTTTTTCATTTTGTAATTTCTTATAAAGCACTTTAAAAGTATCGAGAGCATCATCCTTATTGGCTAAGAATAATACCTATGTATATCTAGAATAATCATCCACTATCACAAATGCATAATAATTGCCATTTAGACTCGCATATCTAGATGGCCCAAAAAGATCTATGTGAAGAAGTTCAAGAGGTTTTGAAGTAGAGATATGGTTTTTATTCTTGAAAGAAGTTTTAATTTGTTTTCCAAATTGACAAGCTTCACAAATCTTATCTTTTTGAAAACCAATTTTCGGAAGACCTTTAAATAAATCATTTTTCGAAATTTTTGAAATCAAATCCATACTTGCATGTCCTAACCTTCTATGCCATAACCAACTATCATCATGCAATGCCGAAAAATATTTATCAAGAGTAGATGCACATTCTATGTCAATGATATAAACATTACCACATCTATTCCCAACAAATAAGATCTTACCATCACATGAATTCTCAATAGCACAGCTAAATTTATCAAAGATAACTTTATAACCTTTGTCGCATAATTGACTAATACTAATTAAGTTGTGTTTCAAGTTCTCAACCAAACATATATTCTCAATTAGAGTTGAGGAAACTTTACCAACATTTCCAAATCCAAGAATTTTTCCTTTTAAATTGTCTCCAAAAGATACTTCTCCACCATTTTCAATTTTGGTGAAGCTTGAGAACCATGCATAGTTTCTGGTCATGTGCCTTGAACAACCGTTGTCCAAGTACCATTTATTTTTCTTCTTCTTTAAGCCCTACAAAGAAAATTTCAAGTTTTAGGTACCCAAAGCTTTTTGGGTCCTTGAGAGTTAGCAACGGTTCCTTTTGGAACCTAAATGCATTTGACACCATAATATGCATTCCTTTTCACAGAACATCTATATTTCATGTGACCATTTTGATTACAATAATGACAAACTATCTTATGAGCACTAGTGGAGGTATCTTTAACAAAATAACTCTTATAATATTTTTGCTTCAAGTTTGGCTTATACCCAAGTCCTCCTTTATCAAAAACACATTTTTGTGAGTTAAGCATATTATCCAACATCTTTTGCCCATTTGTAAATTTCAAAACAATCTCATTCAACTCATTGCTCTTTTTCTTAAGCATTTCGTTTTCATTTTTCAACTCATCTATGTGTGATTCTAAAAGCTCATGTGAGATACTTGGTTTCTTATTTGATAATGCCATTTCATCATGCAATGTTTTGTTCTCTACTTCTAGGCATGCAATTTTTGTATTTAGAGAATCATTTTCATTTTTCAGCTTTGCCATTTCCTTTTTAAGATATACATTCTTTTTACCAATCTTCATCAACTCATTATGCAATTCTTTAAAAGCATCATACAATTCATCATAGGTGGGATCACTTACCTCATTGAGATCATCATCCCCTCATATTGCCATAAGCACTAAGTTTGATACTTCTTGTAATCCTTCTTCATCACTTGAATCTTCCTCGCTATCATCCCAAGTTGCAACCATTACTTTCTTCTTGAATTTGTTGATAAGTGGGCACTCCGATCTTATATGGCCAGGCTTCTTGCATTCATAGCATGTGATTACCTCTTTCTTCTCCCTTTGGTTCTTGAAGTTTCTAAAATTTCTTCGCTCTCCGGTTTTCTTGAAGAATTTTCTAAACCTCCTTGCTAGCATGGCTAGCTCTTCATCATCCGGTTCACTCTCCCCATCACTCTCATATTTTGAAGCTTTGAGAGCAATGTTTTTCTTCTTCTCCTCATGCCCTTTTTCTACTGCCAAATCTTCTTCATATGAAATGAGAGAACCAATTAAATCATCAAGAGGTAAAGTATTTAAATCTTTGGCCTCTTCAATAGCGGTTCTTTTAGGTCTCCATTCTTTTGGAAGTGACCTAATGATTTTCTTAACTTTTTCGCTATTTGATAAGATCTTTCCTAGGGCTCCTAGGGTGTTTACTATGTCCGTAAATCTCGTATACATAGAGTACACACTCTCATTTTGTTCCATTTGGAACAACTCATATTGTCGAGTGTACTTACTAATTTTCGACTCTTTCACTTGATTTGTGCCTTCATAAACTACTTCAAGTTTGTGCCAAATTTCATTGGCACTTTCACAACTAGATACTTGATGAAATTCTTTCTTATCAAGTGCACAAAATAAAGCATTCATAGCTTTGGAATTTAGAGAAGCTTTTCTCTTTTCCAACTCATTCCATTCCCTTGAAGGTTTTGGAATATCTTCCCCGAATTCATTTTTAGTTAGGGGAAAAAACGGACCATCACATACAACTTCCCAAATTTCATAATCTAAAGCTTGTAAATAGATTCTGATTCTAGTTTTCCAATAAGCATAGTCATTACCGTCAAAGAATGGTGGTCTAATTGTAGATTGCCCTTCTCTAAAGGTTGAGTCATTTAGGGTTGCCATGGATCTTATACTCTAGACGATTAAGTCCTAATAAGAGAACAAGACTTTGATACCAATTGAAATACAAGTATGCAACCCAAGAGGGGGGGTGAATTGGGTTTCTAAAAATTATTCAATTTATAACATCAATTATTGTGGAGACGATATTGAATATTTATCATTATATTACTTATTGTGTACACTTGCACATTAACACCAATAACACAAGAAAAAGTTGCAACAATAACAAATGTGATTTTTGCTTTTAATTCTTAAGCCCATTATTTTACCTTATGGCCACTTGCTCCTTTTAGGCCTCACGCAATTGCTTAATTGATATATTTTCAAGTTATTGTGATATTGGTGGATGTAACTCTTGAAATACAAGTATGCAACCTAAGAGGGGGGGGGGGGGTGAATTGGGTTTCTAAAAATTATTCAATTTATAAAGAAAAATTTAATGCAAATATAATCCAAATTCAAAGCAATAACAATTAAGTTGATCATAATATAAACGATAAGGGAAGAGGGATTCAAACACAGAGATTTTTACGTGGTTCGGCCAACCTCGCCTACGTCCATGCCTCCAAGCTTTCTGGGCTTGAGGATTCCACTAAGCAAGCCTCCAAGGCTTCAAATGCTTACACTTGACTTCCAAGGTGTCAATAAACCTTTACAACAAGAGATTATCCCCAATTTCTTAACCCAAGTGTATCCCAACACTTACAATCACTCAAAGTAAAAGATTACAAATTGTTTTGCCTCTCACAATATATAAGATTACACAATGATGCTTAATATGTGAATAGATGAAGCAAGAATGTGTTCTAAGCTCTATGAAGATTGTATTCTCGAATATTAGCTCAATGGTCGTGTTGTGATCAATCTTCTTTGAATTTGAATGAGCTTATTTATATATGGAGCTGAAAAATTAGCCGTTGCAAACTGTCGGTCCGAAAACGGTTCACCGTTAAACATTAACGGTTCACCGTTTAGGCTGGTCAAAAGTTACCGTTGGGCCAAATTTCAAATAAACGGCTTGCCGTTTAGGATTACCCTTTTGCCGTTAAATTCCAAAGATCTGCAAGATGAATATCAGTTATCCGTTTAAAGTAAACGGTTAAGGATTTGCATGAAGTGACTTCTCTGGATACTATCGATTGACCGTTTGTAATAAACGGTTCGCCGTTTGTTTCCAGTAACCTGTAAAACAATTTAGCTTTATCCGGTTTTGTTAATCAGTGCCAGAGGAGGACAACCTTCAATTCTGGATGTTATCGGTTAACCGTTTAAATAAACGGTTCACCGTTAAGTTCCAGTAGCCTTCCAATCTTTTGTGTTTTCCGTTTTTCATAAACGGTTAGAGCTTAGGCAATACGTTGCTCTCTGGTGTTAATCGGTTAACCGTTTTAAATAAACGGTTCACCGTTTATATCCAGAATTACATTTTAAACCAGATTTTGCAGAAAACTTTTTCTAATTTGAAAGTCCATCTTTTATGAAAAAATGAATGAAATGATTATTAAGGCTTTCGTTTATTAAGGAATAGCTCCAACATTTTTATTAAAAAAAATCATTTAAAGTTTGTTATCATCAAAATCAATATTATTAACATATTTATGTTAACAACTATTGATTTATAAGATATTTGATTATTCTGGTAGTTGTAACTTTTGACTTTTTAGATGTTCAGTTGTACTTTGGATTTTATTTGATATACTAATTTTTTTATTCAAAAATTTGATTTTTAAATAAATTTACAAATTTTGGGATTTTACAAAATAAATAATGCAATTTAAATTTTAATATTAATAAAATTCCAATAGTATTAAAAATCAAAATAGCTAAATTTGGGAATTTACACAATAAATAATACAAATTTAAATAATTAGATTAAAATTAAAATTAATTTCATACAAATAATAAAAATTTTAAATAATATTAATTCAAAAAATAAAAATTTCCTACCAAAAAATTTTCAAAAAATGGAAAATATTCAAATAATTTCAAATTTCCCAATAAAATATAGATTTTAGAGTGATGACAAATCTATCATAATTTTGACTGTTAAAATCTATCATAAATTTATGATGACATAAATTTTGTCATAAATTAATAATAGTGATATAGATGACGGATAAATTATCTGTCATCCACCTCTTTTATGATAATTATTTTCCATCTTCTATTGCCTCTTTTTTGTTAATTCTAAAGCATATTCAAGGCCGAGAAAGATGCCCTTATCATACTTTAGTTGATGCTCGACCCTAAACTGTTCAATTGTACCCCTTTACTCAGTTATAATCTTATCCTTCTCCATGAGTATATTCTTGGAATGAGAGATCTGTTTCTGTAACTCTTTAAGGTTGCACAAACCGCCCTCTAGCTCTTTAAGCCTTTGTCTTAGACTTTGTTTCTCATCCAAGTCAAGCTCTACTCTCTCTTTGAACTAAGACTTTAGAGTCTCCATTTCCTTCAAGAACTTATTCTTTATACTAGGAACTTCTTATTGTTGTTTGATTAACTAGTCAAGTTGTTTTTTTAAACCTACAATGAAGATAATTGGCCTAGCATATGCACATTTTAGTATTATAATCATTAAACAACATCTTAAATAAATCATATATTAATCTACCTCTTGTTGTCATTCCATCAGTCGTTCCCAAGCATATATGGTTGCACTATAAGAAAACTGGCAATAGATGATGGTCAATTTGTGACGGAAATTACTTATATCATAAATGTATGACTAACTCGTAATAGAATTTTGGTCTATCATAAATTAATGATGGTTTTGTGATAGAATTATTGTATATCAAGAATGGATGATAGAGTCGTGATCCAAATTTACTCTATCACGATATCATGATAGAATTATTTGATTTTGACAATTTTTACTGACTTTTAATATATTATTTCATTTAAAAATTTTAGAAATTTATAAAAAAAAAAAAACAAAAACGATGGCGTTTAAGTGTGCGTTTACATAAAACGCAAAAATTTTGTCTAAGGTGATGTTTGTTTTTTTATCTAAAATCTGAATAGACCTGAATTAGTATGAATTCTGAATAGATTTGAATGTCTAAATCTGAATAATATGTTTGTTTTTTTGTCTGAATCTTGAAAAATAAGTATTAAGTTGTTTGTTTTTTTCAACTTAAAAAGCTGAAAATATGTATTTTTATATTTGTATCCTTATTAAATTTGAATGTCAAATAAATAATATATTAAATACCACAATATTTTAATATTTATAAGTAAAACTATATTCAAGTGAATACATAATTATTTTAGAATTTTAATATATAAAATATCATAAATCTTC
>NW_006262201.1:8271128-8297696 GCF_000493195.1 Citrus x clementina
ATAAATTTCAATTTTATCGTATATAATATAAGAAAGAAAAACAAGAATATTTTTATATGGGGTAAATATCTATAGGTGAGTTTTGAGATAGACATAAAAAATCAATTATAAAACATGGATATGTTTTACATTAGCAAGTCATTAACTTAATTCAGATTTCTCCATTAAGTAAAAAGCTAAAAAAATTAGCTTATTTTATTAAGTCAAAATTATCTAAAAAGTCTCATTAAGTTATAAAAATAAACACTTTTAATTAACTTAATTAATTAAATTAAATCACTTTAAATCATTAAGTTAAAAAACATAAAGACATTTGCTCACACACTATCCATTTTTCCTCACTCTCTCATAATAGAAACCCTAGAATAAAAATCGATCAAAAAAGCTGCCATTCTGCCATTCAAAACTCCACCATTCTGCCACCATCCAAACCATCATTCTCAATTGGACACCCATTTCGCTTCTTTTTTCAGTCTCTTTGTCCTTTCGCCACAAGCTATTCAGCGAACCCTCACCTTCGGTTCGATTCTTGCAAGGTAAATGCTTAGTGTCTTTTTCTTTTCAATTTGTCCTTTGAATTGGGTCCAGAAATCATGGGGTTTGTATTTAGAATGCGTTTGTTTTTTCTTTTTGTAAAAATTTATTGGTTCTGATTTACATGAAATGGTGACAAAATTTTGTTTGTAAATTTGTCATGAGGATGATAAAATCGATCAAAATTTGTTGAATGAAAGTGGGTTTGAATTATTTTTTTTCCAGATATTGACTCACAACTAAATTTGAGAGTTTTTGTTCATCTAGGTTAATTAGATCTAGTGCTTAAATTAATGGGTTTGTGTTAATTTCAATTTTATTGGCTTTCTCAATTGAAGTTCTGTGACAGATCTTGTTTTGCGAAATTCTAATTGATTTATATAATTAACTATAGTTTGATAGATACTGTGATAGCCCTTGATAAGATATTAAGAAATTGAATTTGATGATATTAATTTGGTGATTGAAAAAATATGAAAACTTTAATCATGATTCAAGTAATTGATTTTGGTGCACTAAGCTGCAGAAGCAATAACATAAATCTGGTTGCTATTTTTGATGTTACAAAACTACAGAAAAAGTTAAATCCTTTTGCCAAAAACTGTAAAAACAACAAGAAAATTTGTGTTGCTTTTTCTACTATTTAAAAGTGCATAAACAGATGTTTCTGCTATCCAAAAATACAAAAACGACTGCTGTTTTTACTATTGAAATATGCAAAGATAGTTGTTGTTTTTGCTGTCAAAATGTGCAAAGACAGCTGCTGTGTTTATTGTCGAAATGTACAAAACAACTGCTGTTTTTGCTGTCGAAATGTGTAAAGACAGCTGCTGCTTTTGCTATTGAAATGTTCAAAGACAATTGTTGTTTTGCTGTTGAAATGTGCAAAGATAGCTGCTGTTGTTCTTGTTCAAAAGTGCAAAAACAAAAGTTGTTTCTACTTATTGTGTCTACTTATTGATCCAAACTGATGAATAGAAGTGGGTTTGAATTTTTTTTTTCCAGATATTGACCTACATTTAATCAAAGCGAAATTAGGTGCTATTATTTTCAATTTTTGCCCTTGTAATTTGCAATAATTTCAGATTGTTTCTTTAGTAGTGAAGAAGTGATGGCTTCGATTGCATGTAGAAATGGTATTATATAGAAGGGAAATTCGAAATCATCCTCTTTCAAATCTAGGCCTCATCCATCTCCCTCATTGGGATCGACTGTTTGTCGCAGCATTTCCGCATCTTCTGTCGGAAATGACGGAGGCCAGTTTCATTTGTTCTGTTTGATTTTTATCTCAATAGTAACTTTTAATGTCCCAAGCTGCTGATTTTTTAGTGCTTGTAGTGCCTGAAAGAGTTAGAGTGGTAGTCAGATTGCAGCCTCGAAATGCAGAAGAGACTGTAACAGATGTCGATTTTACTGATTATGTCGCGCTGCAGACAGAGGTGGTCTCATTCTTATTTTAATTGTTGAGTTTCTGTGTGATTGTTAAAATTTCACTTTGATTCTTATATATGGTGTTTCTGAGCTCTGTGCTAGGTCATAGGCTGCCATTAATCATTTTGGGTTTTTGCTCTACCTCAGCTTAAGAGGTTGAAACTTCGAAAGAACAATTGGAACTCAGACACTTATGAATTCGATGAGGTTTTTACTGAATCTGCATCATAGAAGCGTGTTTATGAAGTCGTTGCCAAGCCTGTTGTGGAGGTCTTTTATGGTTGGTATAGTTGTCAATATTTTAACACCATTTTTCAATCCAGCAACATTTGCTTCATTAAGTTTTTTGTAGACACGACATTATTTTTTTAGCTTCAAAATGGTAGCAATATTCCTTTTAGGATATATCATGCCTTGTGTAGCAATCTCTGAAGAGAAATTTGCTACAGGGCTTTCAAATTTCACTATAAGCCACCGATTTTAAATATTTCTTCTTTAATTCTTATTTTCTTCCATTTTAATTTTTTAATTTTTATTTTATTTTGGCAAGTGATTATTCACAAATTTTCCCCTTCGCTGAATCATTGTCTTTCCCTTCACAATCTTATACATCTTAAAGATGCTGAATTTTTGCAAACTTCTTATTTTTATTTTCTTGGTCAGTGCGGTTTCTTTGAGCAGCAGCAGCAATGTTGGCTCAGAATATTCGCAGGCCGAGTGCTTGAAAGTGCCAGCCTCCTCTTTCATGAGCTCTTTAAATACCACCGTTGATGTCATTCAACAGGTGGTTCCTGTTATTTCTAAATTTGCTAATTTGTTTAGTGATTTTCGCCTCACCAATACTATATCAGACTGTCTTGATCTCTTTGATTTCTCTGTTGATGAGCTCAGTTGGTCGATCTTTGCTTCCCAAAATCCCGCTGGTAAGCCCTTGGTAAAATAGTAGATCGTAATTCTCATGTAATGATAGCTCTGTTTTAATTTTTTTAAATTTTATAATGGTTGTTGTTAAGGATTGTAGTGTAGATGTTATGCATTTGATAACATTGGGTATTTTGATTGATTTTGTATAGATTTATTTGCTGGTTTGGTTTGGAATGTTGTTGGGTATGTGGTTGGAATTAGAGTGCTATTGGAAGATGGTGGGTTGCTGGGTATGGGTTGGATTGTTGCTGGGTGTCTGCATTGGAGTGTTAGAGTGTGGTTGTTGGAGTATTCCCACTAGAAGAGGGCATTACTGCTGGAAGTCAATCTTAAAGTCTTACTGTTGGAATATTTCCATTAATCTTTGGAAATTTTGTTGGGTAACTTGACTTGGTTTCTAGGGTTATAACTTAACTGTGTTGTTTTATATTTGACATTTTTTTCTAATTTAAGATTTTTTTATTATGTATTCATGGTGATTACATTGGATTCTATATGTATCTCTTTTGAATTTGTTGGATTGAATGGATTTTAATTAATATAATTCTTTTTAGTTTTTGTTCCCATATTCATTTTATCAATTAATTAAATCTGTAAACAGGAATTAATTAATAAATTATAATATATTTTTTTATAAAATATATAACTCTATGACGGGAAATAGCCATAATAAAGTATGTCATAAAAAATTTTCCGCCAAAATTTTAAATATATATTGACAAATGATAATTGAATTTTCCACCAAAAATTAAAAAAAAGGCTCTAAATTGAAATTAATTCAAATTTTAATGAAATTATTATTTTTACATTAAAATATTATGTGATGGATATATGACCATGAAATACCATCATAAATTCATGATGGAAAAATATTTTGTCATAAATTAATGACAATGACATAGATGACATATGAATTATCTGTCATGCACTCCCTTTTATGACAGTTATTTCCCGTCATCTATTACCTGTGTTCTTGTAGTGTTGATAGCTTATTCAGCTCATCTTCCTTTTCCCTATTCACATAGGCTTTGGCAAAATGGTCTATGTACCGAATAGGCTCAAATCTCTCTTTTTTCCTCTTTGTGCCTCTGTAAATGTTTGACCAGGCCTTACTTTAGTAGAAGTTGGTAGAGTTTAAGAAACTGTTGTTATGGTTGAGCAAACAACTAGGGGGATTTCTGTGTCGATGACCTAGCAGTAGGTAAAGCCAATGTCCGATCTCCGTGTTTGGAACTTTCTCCTAATTATTCTTCCCTTTGCCTTTTTAGTCTTGCTAAAATTCCTAATGGCATTTTTCTTGTTCTATAAAATCCAAACAATGGTAATCATTGTTAAAACATTGAGTTAAAAATCTACCCTAAGAAAAGTTATACCTTAACTCTTTCTCTAAATGATTTGTTTCCCCCTAGCCTCGTGCAAAGGTTTCTAGCAATAACAAGTTCATATATGCTTAACGATGTTGCCAAGCTCCCCTGATATGAGATCGACATCAAGCTATTGTCTTTGATTAGTCTCCCCACAAATCTGCATCATCATATAATAAATCATTTTTCAAAGAAAGTACATCGCACACTGTCGAGTGCTAGAAAGTGTATATTTACAAAGGATAAAATTGTCATTTTACACTCCAAGTCTCACTAACATCCCTAATTTTATGTATTTAAGTCCCTTATGATTTAATTATGTGTGTTTTATTATAATTAAGTATTTTATGTATTTTAGGGGCATCATGGTCATTTCGCAATGAACGAGAGATTAGATAGCAAAACGAACAACAATTTTGAACTCAGGACAGTCAAAAACCTTAGGAGTAGCATAAAAGAATAAACGACACTGTTCACATACACAGTATTGTTTGGGGTACTGTTCACATATACGGTACGATGATGTGGCATCGACCGATGACATGGCAGCATTCGATTGGACGAATGATGTGGTATTGAATGCTTATGTGGCGTTGATCGGTGACGTAGCAGTATGTTAATGGACCGAAAAACATGCGTATGGTACATGCATATACACAGAATGACAGCCCTGATGAAGTGTTCTATCCAATTAGAACTTGCCACGTGTCGCAATCCTAAGCGACTAAATTATTTTAATCTGATAGTCATGATTTACTCATTGTATTTATAAATAGAGGGCTCCCCTCTAATTTGGCACCCTTAAATTCATTTTTTAGCTCTGTTTTTTATAATTATTTTTCTATCTTGTATTTTCTACGTATTTTAATAAATTTTCATTTTACCTTTAGTTCAATTATGAGTAACTAATTTTCCTTCAAGCTTGGATTGAAGGTGAAGTCTCAACATGTTCAATGAGCTTTATTTGGTTAATTTAATTTCTCTTCTCCTCTAATTTCTGTGGATGTTTTGACTTTTCGTTGACAGATAATAATAATATTGTCTAGATATTGCACTGGTATAACCGTCTCCCTAGTGCAATGTTATTACTATTTGGCACGATAAACACTTAACACCATATTTATTGGAGTGAGATTCATGAGAAGTGAAAACCCCCCTCATAATTTAATTAGCACTAATAAGGAATATTAAGCCCATGATACATGTTGAGTGCAGATCTAGAGACCCAAACGCTTCATTTTAATAGATTTAACTTTAATTTCTTATGCCATTCTAATTTAAATTTTAAGATAATCTAAATCACTTTTACCACAAATCCAACCACCCACTTAGAAAATTAACTCTACACGCAATTAAAATCTACCTCCTCGTGGGATTGACACTCGTCATCGTTGATCTATTCTACAATAGATTCGTGCACTTGCGAGTATAATAAAATTTTTTACAATAAATTTTTGGCACCGTTGCCGGGAAATAAGTTATTTTAATTCGTAGAATTAATTTTTGTAAATAATTTTTTAAGTTGTTTTCTTGTAATTTTTTTTATTTAAAAAAAAGTGAATCTGCATTTTGAAGTAAGTATTTCTTTTCTTTTTCTCTTTTTTAAATGACTGTATTTTAATTTTCATGTTATTTTTCTTTGTAATTTTTCGTTTATCTTGTCAATTTGGCTGGTTCAACCACCTATTAATTTATTTTAGTTAATTTATTTCACGTATTTTTTTAGTGTGTTTTCATAATAAGATTGTAGCCGAGTAATAAAGTTAGTATCGTAATTTCTCCTTCTTTTTTATTTTTATTAGTTTTTGTACTCATTTTTTTGTTCTTTGCGTGCATGGTTGAAGGTCACAATTACCTAATCTTGAGCCTATAGACTTTGAATTGGAAAAAAAAAATACTTCGTACACACAACCATGTTGCAATTAAAGATAAAATTGAAATGGATTTGCAACAACAACATCCAGCACTACAGGAGAGGCCATTCAAGGAATACTTCGGTCCCTTAGCTCACTTGAGTACATCATGCATAAGATGCCTAAATGTAGCTGCTAGGAGTTTTGAATTAAAACCTAGTGTGCTAAATTGTCTCCCAACATTCTAAGACCTAGAAAATGAAGACCCATATAATCATTTGAATGATTTTCATGCTGTTTGTCAAAAGTTTTAAATATGAGAATTTTTCAGATGATAATGTTAAACGTAGATTATTCTCATTTTCTTTAAAGGATAGAGTTCGTTCATGGTTCAATGCATTGGCTATTAATAGCATTACATCATGGGAGCAAATGGTAATAAAATTTTTGAATAGATACTTCCCAGTGCATAAAACCAATGCTATTTGCAGGGAAATTTTAGAATTTATCCCGAGAGAAGACAAGCAGTTTTTCGAAGCATGAGAGCGATTCAATGGGATACTATTAAAGTGTCCATATCATGGGTAAAAGAATTGGCACCAATGCCAATACTTTTTGAAAGGATTATTGCCGCATGTGCAAGAATGGTTAATGGAAAAAAGTGGAGGAGAGCCAATGGAAAAAAGTGCATCGGAGATTTGAAATTTCTTTCAGCGACAAGCGGATAATTCCCAACAACGGAGTCGATCACTCATGAATATTATAAGAATTAAGGGAGTGAATAATGTTCACATTGGTAAGTCAAGTTCATAAATTAAAGAAGTCAAAGAGATAGTTGAAAGACTTTCCCGAAAAATAATATCGTTAACAGCTAAATCAACAAAGCCACATGACAAAGGCTTATACCCAGATCAAGCCAATGCCATAGGTGTAATGAAAAAACCATCAAGCTACAACCCTTACTGCAACATATATAATCTTGGATGGAGAGACCATCCCAATTTTTCATAGTCTCAAAGGTTTTAACAGAATGGACCAGCAGCTCTAGGTCCACCAATGCAACCAATTCCTCAAGTTCCTCAAGCCTCTCAGCCACCGAACTACTTTCAACTCAAATGATGGGATGATGCATTCCAGAATTTCAAGAATCATACTCACTCCACGATCGAGCAACAAAACCGCACCATTGATGAACTACAAAATGAGATGCGAGCAGGCTTCAACTCAGAAACCCAATCAATTTCAAACCTCAAAAAGATGATGGGATAACTTGTCTCTTCAGTTCAACCCTTGGCAATGATTGTTGAGAAATGAAAATTCCCTAGTCAACCAGTGTCTAATCCTAAAGGAGTGCATGAAGCAATTACCAGTTCACCTCAGTAACATGGAGAGGTCAAAGTCATTATGACCTTGTGAAAAAGAAAAGAAGTCGACAACAAAGTTGAGATGCCGGTGACAAAAACAACTCAAATTGTATTTGTACATGCTAAGGACTAATCATGAGAGGAGAAAGAAGAAACCAATCCACAAGAATATGTTCTCAAAGTTCTATTTTCCCAGAGGCTAGCTAAAAAAAAAGAAGGGAAAATCCATAGGTGAAATTTTTGAAATATTTAAACAGGTAAGTGTTAACATCCATTTGCTTGACGCTATAAAACAAGTGACATCTTATGTCAAGTTTCTTAAAGACCTTTGTACTAAAAAGATAAACATTTACGTTCAAAAGAAGGCTTTTTTAACAGAAAACATTAACTCTATACTCCAACATAAAATTCCTCTACAATACAAAGACCTAGGCTCCCCACTATCTCATGTAGTATAGGGAACCACACAATTGATAATGGTTTGTTGGACTTAGGAGCTATTGTAAATCCATTACCTTAGTATTTGTGAAACTTGGACTGGGAGAATTACACCCAACTCCAGTGGTACTACAGCTTGCAGATCAATTCATGAAAATACATCGTGGCATTGTGG
This sequence comes from Citrus x clementina, assembly GCF_000493195.1. Classification (NCBI taxonomy): domain Eukaryota; kingdom Viridiplantae; phylum Streptophyta; class Magnoliopsida; order Sapindales; family Rutaceae; genus Citrus; species Citrus x clementina. Next base: position 8,279,212 of record NW_006262201.1, read on the forward strand.
AGGATGTACTTATCCAGATAGATAAGTTTTATTTTCTTGTTAATTTCATTATAATTAACACCCAACCAGTGCAGGATTCAAGGAAGCACATCCCCATTATCTTAGGCCGACCTTTTTTGGCAACTGCCGATGCTCACATTCAGTGCAGGATTGAAAATATGCAATTGTCCTTTGGCAATATGACTATGAAGCTAAATATCTTCAACATTGCCAAATAACATCACAATGTAGATGATAGAATTGTTGATGTGGATTTAATAGAAGAATTAGTTGATAATATTTTTCTTTCAAACCTTAGTAATGACCCTTTACAAACATGTTTAATTCATTTTGCTTTGGATTTTGATATTGACATATCAGTTGATGACACCAACACCTTACTTGATATTGACAGATCAGTACCATCCATGAATACTAATAAATGGAAGTCAATAGTTGAACAACTAGCACCATCATAGAAGAAACTTAGCCCATCATCAGAATCATCATCAAAATTTGAGCTCAAACCATTACCCAACACTTTGGAATATGCATTCTTGGGAAAAGAAAGCACCCTACCAGTAATCATTTCATCATCCCTAAATGACAAACAAAAATGTAAGGGTTTAGAAGTTTTAAAAGAGCACAAAGGAGTATTAGGATGGACTATAGTTGACATAAAAGGTATAAACCCAGTAGACTGCATGCATTACATTCACCTTGATGAAAATACTAAACATACTAGGGAAATGCAATGTCTGTTGAACCCTAACATGAAAAAAGTTGTTAAAAATGAAGTCCTTAAACTATTGGACGAATGTATCATTTATCTTATTTCTGATAGTTCATAGGCCAGTCTTGTGCAAGTTGTCCCTAAAAAATCAGGAGTCACAGTAGTTACCAATGCTGATAATGAATTGATACCTATTAAAATGACTACAGGGTGGCATGTATGCATTGATTATAGAAAATTGAATTATGTCACACGTAAAGATCATTTTCCTTTATCATTTATTTATCAAATGCTTGATAGATTAGTAGGTCATGAATAGATTCCCATAACATCAAAAGATCAAGAGAAGACCACTTTCACTTGTCTTTTTTGCACTTTTGCATATAAGAGAATGCCATTTGGACTATGTAATGCACCTGCTACATTTCAATGATGCGTGTTAAGTATTTTTTTCTAATATGGTTGAATGATTCCTTGAAGTCTTATGGATGACTTTTCTGTCTTTGGTGATTCATTCGATCAATGTGTGTACGCCATCTAACATTAGTTCTGCAGACATGTGTAGAGAATAATTTGGTCTTAAATTGGGAAAAGAGCCATTTTATAGTAAAATAAGGTATCATTCTAGGTCACATCATTTCGAGCAAAGGTATTGAGGTTGATAAAGCGAAGGTGGATCTCATTTCCAATCTTCCTCCACTTAAAACAGTCTAAAAAGTAAGATCTTTCCTTGGGCATGCTAGTTTTTATAGACGTTTCGTTAAAGATTTTAGGAAAGTTTCTAGACCCTTATGCAATCTACTTGCTAAGGATGTACCCTTTGTCTTTGATGATTCATGTCTTGTGGCATCTGAAAAACTAAAACAATTGTTGACATCATCACCTATTATTCAGCCCCCAAATTAGAACTTTCCATTTGAGCTCATGTGTGATGTATCTGATTATGCAATAAGAGCAATATTAGGATAAAGAGTTGATTGAATTTCCCATGACATTTACTATGCTAGAGTGATATTGAATGATGCACAATTGAACTATTCAACCACTGAAAAAGAAATGCTAGCAGTAGTGTTTGTATTAGAGAAATTTCGATCTTATCTCATTGGTTATAAATAATTGTGTTCACAGATCATATTACTTTTAAATATCTTCTCACAAAAAAAGATACAAAAGCTAGACTAATTCAGAAATTTGACTTTGAAATCAAAGATAAGAAATGTATAGAAAATGTCAACTTCCAGAGCATTGGACTTCGTAGGACAAAGCTAATTTTTTTGCGGAAATAAAGAATTTCTTTTAAGATGATCCTTATCTATTTAAGTATTGTGCATATCAAATTTTTTGCCTCTCTAGATCTTTTCTGGTGTTCCTGTGTGAATCTATTGTCTCATTATTTCTCAATTTTACTTTAGTTGCGTGTCTGTTTCACCCATCAATTTCCCAACATATTATGGGCGAGAGTGAGTTTACCTGAGCTCACTTTTTAAGAGTTGAAAAGATTCTTCAAAATGAAAAGTAACTCAAAGAAACATGATGGATAGTACTATTTATCAGCATGGTCTAGGGAAAACAAGTTGATCCTAGATTTATCGACCACAAACAAAGATTTCAAATATTGGTAGTTCTAGGTTTATAGAGAATGGGGTTAGCTTTTAGAGGATTCGAAGTATGATGTGTGTTGAGCAAATTTTATTGAACTCGCAAGTGCACGAATTTATTATAGAATATATCAACAGTGACAAGTGTCGATCCCACGAGGAGGTGGATTTTAATTGTGTGTAGAGTTAATTTTCGAAGTGGGTGGTTGGATTTATATTATCCTAAAATTTAAATTAGAATGACGAGAATAAATTAAAGTGAAAACTATTAAAATGAAGTGTTTGAGTCTCTAGATCTGCATTCAATATACACCATGGGCTTAATATTCCTTATTAGTGCACTCAACATGCACCATGGTTTGGTTTTTATTCTACGTCCACGAGCGAAGACAGAAAGAAAACATTTTACTAGTAAAATGAGGATTACAAGTATTGTAATATTTTGGCTCACTACCCTGAATCCTAATACATCCAATCTCTCAAATTACTATAATAAAAGTTTAAAACTCTAACACTTTCAACTCTCTCTGCTCCTCACTCTTAAGAGAAGAAATAAGCTGAAGAAAATGAGACAAATGCAAATGAGGTAAAGCGCCTCCTTTTATAGCCAAAATTGGCTATTGTTCATTTAATATTATTATTATTATTATTATTATTATATTTTTATTTTATTTTTTTCTTTTCTTGAGCGGCCGCTACTTTCTTTATTTTCTTTTTCTTTTTCTGTAGGGCACTAATAGTGCCCATCGCTTTACATTTTGACATTCTTCCACTTGGAGATCAGATTTAGAACCAACCAAACTCCACACTATCCTTTATGCTTCGCCATAGTCATGTTGCTTCTGTTTCTACTAGGCCACAAGAGGATTTATTTTATACAAACTTGTCAGTATTGATTGACTTGGTCAAAACATCTGTTAGGTTCTCTTTGGTATGTATTTTTTTACAAATCCACACTTCTATCTTTCACTACTTCTCAAGCAAAGTGATACTGAACCCCTATGTGCTTTGTCTTGGAATGAAAGGTTGGATTCTTTGCAATAAGCAAGGTACTCTGACTGTCACAAAACACAAGAATTTTCTGTTGTTTGCGCCTGAGCTCCTCTAATATCCTTTGTATCCAAATAGTTTCCTTGCAAGTTAGTGTAGCTACCACGTATTCTGCTTCTGTTGTAGATAGAGCCATAATTGTTTGCATTTTTAAATCTAGCTTACAACTCCTCTTGTAAGTGTAAACACATAGCTAATAGTGGATTTGCTTTTATCAAGGTCTCCTGTAAAATCTAAACCCATTTAGCCCCTGACAATAAATTCATATCCTCCATAATATAATGCAACATATGAGGTTCCTTTGATATATCTCAGATTCCTCTTTTCAGATTTCTAATGCTCACCACCAGGATTTGTCCTGTATCGACTGATTGCTCTTACTACTTATGTAATGTCCGGTCTGGTACATATCATAATAAACACCAAACTTCCCACTGCTGATGTATACGGTACTCAAGACATCTCCTTCTTCTTTGCTTCATTGTTAGGACACATACTTCAGGATAACTTGAAATTGACAGGAAGTGGGGTAAAAATTGGCTTATAATTTTGTATATTGAAGCGCCCCAATATTTTCTTCAAATAGTTCTTCTTAGAAAGCCAAATCTTCCTGTTATTTCTGTCTCGGTCACTTTGCATCTTTAGAATCTTGTTTGCTGGTCCAAAATCCTTCATTTCAAACTCCCTAGCCAACGGTGCCTTCAATTCTTGTACTCGATCTTTGTTGGGGCCTGCTACCAACATGTCATCCACATACAACAACAAAATGATAAAATCATTATCTCCAAATCTTTTGTAATATACACAATGGTCTGAACTGAGTTTGTAGTATCCAAAGCTCATGATGAATGACTCAAATCTTTTATACCAACACCTTGGCACCTATTTGAGACCATACATAGAGTTGTTTAACCTGTAAACCAAGTTCTCCTTTCCTATTTCAACAAAACCTTTTGGTTGGAGCATATAAATTTCTTCTTTAAGTTCTATATGAAGAAATGCAGTTTTCACATTTAACTGCTTAGGATGTAAGTCAAATGTGGCACACATCACCAAGCCTGCTTTGACTGTTGTGAGTTGAACCACTGGAGCAAATATTTTGTTGAAGTCAATACCTTTTTTTTCTGAGCACATCTTTTCACTACCAATCTTGCACGATACCGCTCTACTTGCTCATTGCCATCACGTTTGATCTTGTAAATCAATTTGTTACCCATGTCTTTTCTTCTATGTGGTAGTTGTACAATTTTTCATGTTTTGTTCTTGTGTAGAGCCTCAATTTCTTCCTGCATTGTTGTCATCCACAAAGTAATATCTGAGTTGTTTAAAGTTCATGGAAAGTTGATGGCTCTCTATCCTCTATTAGAAGGCAGTATGTAACATTGATCTATGTGACAGAATCCGAGTGCCAAGCTGGCGATCATCTCTCTCACAAGTTGACCAACGAACTTCTGGAGCCTCAAACTCGACTGCTTCTTGTTCTCGTGCTCTGGTGTTACTTTAGAAGAATTTGAATTTTCTGGATTATTTTCCACAGATACTAGCACAGTCTCTGAACTGTCTTTTTCAGTGCTATCATCCCCATTTCTCCTTTACAGTTGATCTTCTACAAAGATAACATCTCTGCTGATGATGATCTTGTGGGCAGTGAGGTCCCACAGACGATACCCCTATACTCTATCAACATATCTCAAGAAGATACATCTTCTAGATTTTGGATCTAACTTTGCTCTTTCTTGGGCATTGTATATTATATATGCATCATATCCAAATGCATGTAGGTGAGAGTAATCTGTTGGCTTTCTAGTCCACATCTCCATCAGAGTTTTCAACCCAATTGCCGTAGATGGCGATCGATTTACTACATAACAGGTAGTTTTGGCTGCTTCTACCCAGAATAAGTTAGGTAAACCCTCAGTCCTCAACATCGCTCTTATTATTTATATAAGAGTCATGTTCATCCGTTCTGCCACTCATTCTGTTAGGTAGTGTATGCCACTGTAAATTGTCTCTAAATACCTTCTTATTTACATGAAGCTAGAAACACGACGTCTATATACTCTCCACCATTATCTATTCTCAACCATTTTATCCTCTTTCCAGATTCAAGTTCTACCCGTGCTTTGTACTGTTTGAACACTGGAAACACATCTGACTTTTTCTTGATTGGATATACCCAACATCTCCTGGAATAATTATCAATGAAAGTCTCCAAGTACTTTGCTCCTCCCATGGACATATCTGGTGATTCCCAAACATCAAAATGAACCAAGTCTAGAATGCATTTACTTCTGGTGGTACATCTGCTGAACTTCAATCTATGCTGCTTACTTGTAACACAATGCTCATAAAATGGTAAGTTCACCGATTTGAGTCCCAGAAGTAATTTTCGCTCAGAGAGAATCTTCAAACCTTACTTTGACATGTGGCCGAGTTTAAGGTGCCACATCATAGTTGATTCTTTTTCATTTGACGCGACACACGTATCAGCTTCCTGTAATGTTTCCCCTATAAGCATGAACAAATTAGCCCCAATCTTTTCTGTATTCATCAATACAAGCGTGCCTCTAGCAATCTTCATGATCTATTTTCAACATGAGTTTTGCACCCATGACTCTCTATTTATCCCAAAGACAATAAATTTTTCTTCAAGTCTTTGACATGCCATACCTCTTCAATTTTGTGAACTACATCATCAAACATTTTTATTTTAATAGTACCAATACCAACGATCTCCAAGGCATGATCATCTCCTATATATACAGATCCTCCTAAAATAAGTTTATATATGTAAAACCATTCTCTCCGAGAGGTCATGTGCCAGGTAACTCTTGAGTCTATAAGCTAGACGTCATATAATTATTTTCTGCCTTCCGAAATAGTTGTTGCCTCACTGTATAGAATTTCGCCATCATCCGAGGTACTTGCTACACACCCTTGAGCATTTGATGACTCAGGATCTTTATCATCTCTTCTCTTCTGGTAATTCTAACACTCTTTCTTGACATGCCATTTCTTGCCACAATTGAAGCATTTGACATTCTTCTTATTTCTTGATTTTGATCTACCATGATTGTGACTCCCATTGGGTCGACGTTCTACTGATCTCCTCTCGTTACCAATAGTGCTTCTGTTTGTTGCGAACTTACTCGCTTTTTTATCTTATTTTTTCGCATGCTTTCCTCATTTAATACGGAGGCTACAACATCGTCGAAAATTAGACTATTCTATTAGTTGTTGTTTGTCAGATTGATGATGAGTTGATCATACGAATCAGGTAGACTTTGAAGTAGAAGCTCTGCACGTTCATTTTCCTCTGTTTTATGACCCAACGTTGTGAGTTGTGAAAATAGAGTCTTCAAAGTGTTGTATGACTGATTACTAATGTAGATTCCGTCATTTGAAGAGTATAGAATCTCTTCTTCGAGAAGATCTTATTGTGTAGTGACTTGACCTCATATAGTCTTATGAGAGTATCCCATATTTCCTTTGTTGTCTTTTTGTCTGCTACATTAGATAATACCCCATCTGCAAGTGCCAAGTGTAGATCGGCAACTGCATTGCTGTTCATCTCTTCCACTTGTCATCAATGATTTCTGCAGGCCTTTCCCCAATTGTTTCTAAGCAATTATTTTTCCACAATGAGTAATTATTCCCGTTAAACTTCTCAATTTTATACTCTGCCGTCATTTTGTTGATAAATATCGTACACAAGTTAGTATACCACCTTGAATAGTTGTGAGTATGTATGAGAATGCACACCAGAAAAGTTCCTAGGAAAGACTGGAGGGGTCATAATGGTCCCACTTAAAACCTAGATTCCTTAGACTCTTATCGCTTTTGTGAGAAAACTTTCCTAAACATGTACAAAACTACATGGTTACTCAACTTACACTATTATTCCCTGTTTTACATCGCCAAAATTCTTAGATCGCTCCCACTGTTTCTTATGAATAGTACCATATATGTGAATAGTACTGTATGCATGAATAGTACTATATATGTGAATAATACCGTTTACGTGAATAGTACTCGACGCCAAAAAATACAACCAATAGCTCTTATACCACTGTTGGGAAATTGATGGGTAAAACAAACACACAACTATAGTCAAATTGAGAAATAATGAGACAATAAAATCCCACAGGGACACCAGAAATTACGTGGTTTGACTTTTAGCCTACCTCCACGGGCGAAGACAGAAAGAAAATATTTTACTAGTGAAATGAGGATTACAAGTATTGTAATATTTTGGCTCACTACCTAGAACCTCAATACACCCAATCTCTCAAATCATTACAATAGGAGTTTAAAACTCTGACACTCAACTCTCTCTGCCTCACTCTTAAGAGAAGAAATAAGCTGAAGAAAATGAGATAAATGCAAATGAGGTGAAGCGCCTCATTTTATAGCCAAAATTAGCTACTGTTCATTTAATATTTTTATTATTTTTTCTTTTCCTGAACGTCTGCCACTTGTTTAAATTGGCTACTATACGTTTGGTACAACTTATTAAATAGAGCTTATAGGAGTAGAGCTTATACCAATAGAACTTTTGGACAAAAAGTCATTGGGTGTTTGATTGTTAATAAAAAAAAAACACTTTTGAACTATTAAATTGTTTGGTTGTGCAAAACTAAAAGTGCTTTTATGTAATTAAATTACCAAAAAGGATATGTATTCATAATTATATAACATGTAACAAAATGCATCCAAGCTATTAATTAATAAGAAAAAATTAGTTCAATCATTTCTTTAATTTTCAAAATTAAAAATTACATCATTGATATATTCTCCCAAACAAATAATACTATCCAAATTAAAATAATAATCAATAATATAACTGAAATGTTAACGGAACATGAGAAGTATTGCAATTTGATCACGTTCTTGGTCCATTTCACGTACGTTGAATGAACTTGTACTTTGTTCTTCATTGTTCTCTTCCCTTTGATTCTCACTTTCACTTGTTGGAAGCAATTCGTCATCATTATCAAAAGGTTGAAATTCTTGGTCATTATATGCATATTTTCTTATAAAATTGTGAAAAACCATTGAAGTAATCACAATTTTCACTTGCTTACTAAAAGGGAAACTTGGCATTTGTCGCAAAATTTTCCATATATTTTTCCAAACACCAAAAGTCCTCTCAATTGTGCTTCTCAAAGAAGAGTGGGCATGATTAAATAATTTAATTTATAATGAATAATATAATTAAAAGAAAAATAAAAGATTAGTAAGTATGGCAGACATGTTTCCAGAATAAAGAAGATACGGGTTGAAAAGGGGGAGTTAGCAAAGTTAGTGAATTTATATTGAATAACATAATAAAAAAAGATGAAGCAGTGGCAATAAACCTATTGAATATTATAATAAATTGGTCATGGATCTTAAATACATATCAAGTGCATGACAAAGACAAAGTAGAAAAAGGTTTGAATAATATGATAAAGACAAAGAAAAAAAGTAGCAGGAAACATTACTTGGCATGCTTCTCATGGCTATGACTATGATTGCTCTCTCAAGTGTTGGGTATGTAGATAAAGAGATAAAGTGAAGTGGCGGCAGCAATATGTTTATATGGCGGCAACAATTTTTGTTGGGTAGATTTTATACAAATGGTATTATGTAATTAATGAAATATGTCAAGGATATTTTTGATATTATATATATTTTTTTGGAAAAACTCTCTAACCTCTACTATCAAAAGCTCAAATTTTGGACTTTTACTAGTAGAGGTAAATTAGCTTATTTAAGCTAAAAAAACTCTACTAAAAAAATAACCAAACAACATAAAAAATTTTAAAAAGTGCTTATGAGATTAAATAAGCACTTATTACTCTTAAATAAGTCATACCAAGCAGGCACTTAGGCTAATAGAATAAAGTAATAATTTCGATATATTAATAATATAATAATTTTTTGAAGTTAATAATTTGTTAAAATTACAAATATAACTGATTATGATATTTTATTAAATATAATATAAATCTATTATTACTTATATTTTTCTTGAAATTGAAACCTAAATAGGATCTCATCTCTAATTTTTCTTGCTGCATTTAACTTTTAAGGTTGAATTCTGCAATTTTAATAAAAAAATTATAAAGTGTTGTTGATGTTTTGAGTGCTTCCTTACTGTAACATGCTCTAATCATATTGTATCATCCTTAGATTAGTAGAATGCAACAAACTTTTAGTTAATTAAATGTATGTTAATTGGATTGTAAATACACCGGTTAAATTAATAAATATTAATTTATCGATTAATTAATCTATCTTTTAATTAATTTATCTTCTAACCTCAGTTGGAGTTATCCTGTACATCCATCGTGACAAAGTTCATCAAACACTTATGAAGGAAATTGAAGAGTCAACGCCTAAAATATTACTTAAATACTGGGATAAGATCTTGTTCACATATAAATTGAGACCTTCATTATCTATCATTTATTCTTTCACGCTCGACCACTCTTTTATTATTTTCATTAATTATTAATTATTTATTGTTCTTTCACACTTACCAACTCTTTCATTCTTTTCACTGCTATTTGTTGTTTTTTTAACACTTACCCACTCTCTACAATATAATTAGGAACCCTTTATACGACGATACCTTTTAGGAGTTTTAAACGGATTTTAACAACTCTTGTAACTGTAAAAAATCAGTCATGTATTATTAGAATATAAAACTATAAAGAATTATTTGGGAAGTCTTCTCTCTCCAAACGTTTTCTCTCTCAGAGAAAGCTTAGAGAATAGAAGTGATAACTGAGCTTGTCTTAGCTCCAAAAATCGCTCTTCATGAGTGCTTTTTATTTTTCTTTTGAGTGTATTAATTGTTTTATGTTTAAATCATAGTATACTGGAAAGAGCGAATCACTCCTTTTATCAAATTTCTCAGCAAAGTTCATAGTTAGTCAGGTGTAGAAGAAATTATCAATGGTGAAATAACTGCTCCCAACAAACCCAAGTGGACAGATCTGCTTTGAATGGACACGGAGGAGTTAATTCGGAGGTGCAAGTCAATATCTTTAGAAGAGGCAGAGGGAAATAAATTCTCTTTCAAAGGAAGAGTAAAAGAAAAAGGAGCACAAATAGCAGCATAATGTTTAGTTGGCAAGGTGCTGCACACAAGGAATATAAACACAGAGGGGCTAAGAACTGTATTGAACCAGGTGTGGCAAACAAAAAAGGAAGTGAAAATCGAGAATCTGGGGGATAACATCTTCATTTTCAAATTCGAGAATGAAGCGGATAAAAAGAGGATTATGGCAGGAGGACCATGGCACTTCAATCAATCCCTAATTGTTTTAAAAGAACCAGATGGCATTGGGGAGATTACAACACAATTATTCACACATGTATCATTTTGGGTGCAAATTAAAAACGTCCCCATTATGTGCATGGATGAAGAAATATGTACGGGAATTGGGGAGCTCATAGGAAAAGTAGAAGAAGTGGATACTGATAAGGCAGGTGACTGTATGGGACAAATTATAAGGATGCGAATCTGGGTCGATATCACCCAGCCTCTGAAGAAAATCCTATTAATTGAAACCGAAGAGGGGAGGAAAATTCCAGTTGCAGTAGAGTATGAGAAACTCCCAGACTTTTGCTACTGTTGTGGATGCCTTGGACACTCATACAAAGAATGCCCCAAATATAAGGGGCAGCCGAAGAAGGACCTTGACTATGGACCATGGTTAAAAGCAATGAACTGGGTGGAAAGAGCCAAACAGAACAGATCAAAAGAACGATGGATGCCGAGGATGAATAAAGAAAATGGGGAAGAAATTCAGAAAGAGGGGAAACAGCTCACAAGTCCATGGAAGCATACTCAATTGTTGTTGAATGAACCAGAAAGCCAAAATCGAAATTCAGCTGAACCGAACCAGAAGAAACCGGATGAGGAGAACCAGCATAGATTGGACAACCTGAACCCGATAGGTGCAGAACATTTAATGAAGGATGGGGAGACTCTAAAAACTGGAAAAAGCAGCAACCAAATTCCAGAAAGTACAGCTGGGAAGGAAAAAGGTTTTGGGGATTGGAAAATAAAGCGGGAAAAATTGGGGAAAAACAAAAGGAGGGAAAACAAGGAAATGAGGGCAATCTGCAAGAAAAACAAGAAAAGGCAGGAAATGTGACCAAAAAGGAGACAATGGCTATAGTCAAAGAGTTGGGCCAAACGCTGGCCCAAAATGAAATAGAAGTGGAGGAAATAGATGATGGGCTAGGAAAACAAGTGAAGCAGCTGAAAAAAAGAAAATGGAAGCACTAAGCCAGAAAATGTGATGGAAAGCCAAGCCAAAATGGTGGGGCACTTCTGAAAAAGAGACAAAATTGGGAGATGGGCGGGACAAGTCCAGAACGCAAAAGAAGCAAAGTGGTAAGCTTAACTAAGATGACTGTTGCTGAATACAATTTTGATTCCCCACAAGAAAAAATCAAGTTGAATTGGGAAGCTTCAAGCGGAGAGAAGATGGACTTCGCAACCACAATCACAGAGGAGTTAACGGCGGAGGCTGGATGCCAGCCTCGCCGGCAGCCATGAAGCTCATAAGTTGGAACGTCCGGGGATTGAGGAAGGACCGGACGTTTCGAGAAATTAAAAGGATCCTCCGCGAGCTTAAACCCGAAATTATGTTTTTGTGTGAAACAAAATTATCGGAACAGCTCATGAAAAGAAAAGCATCAGAGTTAAACTTCCAAAATTGTTTTGCGGTTAGTAGTAGTGGAAAAAGAGGTGGGTTGGCAATGATGTGGAGTGAAAATGTGAACCTAGAAATTAAATCTTATAGCAAGCACCACATTGATACTTGCATTCAAACTGCGGAAGGTAGCTGCTGGAGAGGCACAGGGGTTTACGGCAATCCAAAAATGGAGGAAAGAAAACACACCTGGGAATTACTGAAAAGGTTATCAGGTTTGTCAACTTTACCATGGATTTGCTATGGAGACTTTAATGAGATAATGCACCTGCATGAGAAAATAGGGGGCAATGATAGGAAATTAAGTTTAATCACAGATTTCAGAGAAGCAATTAAGGATAGTGGTCTAACTGATCTTGGGTATAAAGGCTACCCCTTCACATGGTGTAATAGATGGTTTGGCCCACAAATAATTGAAGAAAGATTAGATAGAGCTTTGTGCAGTAAGAACTGGGGAAATATTTTTCAAGAATTTCCAGCTGTGCACTTAGAAACTTGGAGCTCCGATCATTATCCCATTGTTATGGAGGTAGCAAAAAAAGCAAGAGGAGCAAGCTACAACAAAAGGACTTTCCCGAGAATACATTATGAAGACATGTGGAGCCCATATGAAAAGTGCAAGGAGATAGTGAGGCGAGAGTGGCTGGAACAAAGCAAGTGGGACGGAACAATTACCTCAGAGCAGTTCAAAAAAGTGGCAAAGAGATCTTTGGCAGAACTTAAGCTATGGAGTAGAACCGAATTTGGCGGCAAAGAAAAAAGAGTGAAAGAGCTAATCAACGAGCTAAAAAGTGTCAAGCACAACTTCGAGCATTATATGAGTGGAGAAAAAATCAAAAGGCTGGAGAAGCAGATTGATAACATGTTGCTTGATGAAGAAGTGTATTGCAAGCAAAGGTCTAGAGCTGATTGGCTACTAGAAGGAGACCGCAACACAAAGTTTTTTCATGCCAAAGCCACTGCAAGGAAGCGAAAGAACAGGATCGAAGGAGTGCTGGATGAAAATGGAAACTGGTCAATCGAAGCTGAGGAGATCGAAAGAAGATTTTGTGAACATTTTGCAGAGCTCTTCACCACAACTAACCCATCAAGACAGCAAAGAGAGTCAGCCTTAAAAGATATGCCGAAGAAAGTCACTGCGGAGATGAATGAGGAGCTTGGAAAACCATTCACAAAAGAGGAGATCAAAGAAGCATTATTTCAGATGTGTCCAACTAAAGCACTGGGACCGGATGGCCTCCCTGCAGCTTTTTTTCAAAAACATTAGGAAGCTGTTAAAGAAGGTGTTACAGCAACATGTCTACATATCCTAAACGAGAAAGGTACTCTAGCCCCTCTAAATCACACTTATATTGCTCTCATTCAAAAAATAAAAAAACCAAGAGATGTAACAGAGTTTAGGCCTATTAGCTTATGTAATGTAATTTACAAAATCATAGCCAAATCTATAGCTAATAGGTTAAAGCGGTTTCTTCATGATGTAATATCTCCAAATCAAAGTGCTTTCATCCCAAATCGACTCATTACAGACAATATTATCATAGGTTATGAATGTTTGCATAAGATTAGAATGAGTAAAGGGAAGAAGAATGGGTTAGTTGCTCTTAAGCTAGATATAAGTAAAGCCTATGATAGAGTAGAATGGAGTTTTGTAGAGCATGTAATGTATCAATTAGGCTTTGATAGGTCATGGATAGAACTGATTATGAATTGTATCTCCACTTCATCTTTCTCGGTTATGATAAATGGGGTTCCTAAAGGCTTAATTAGGCCCGAAAGAGGCTTGAGACAAGGCTGTCCGTTATCCCTATACCTCTTTATTATCTATGCAGAAGCTCTTTCAAATTTGCTGAACGAAGCGGAGAAAAGACAACTTATCCGGGGGTTGAAATTCAACAAGGAGATCTCTATTAATCACCTCCTCTTTGCTGATGACAGTTTAATCTTTAGCAAAGCAACAGTTGAAGAATGCATGTCCTTGAAGCAAATTTTTGAGTGCTATGCAACTACTTCTGGCCAGATTTTCAACTTTGAGAAATCCTCTATGTTTTTCAGTGGAAGCATCTCAGTAGAGCAGATGACCAAAGTCAGAGATATTTTTCAACTGAAAATTGTTTCCAAGCATGAAAAATACTTGGGGTTACCATCAATGATCGGAAGGAAAAAAGTCAGCTTCTTTAAGGACATAAAGCTGAGAATTCTAAGCAAAATCTCTAGCTGGCAAAGTAAATTCTTCTCAAGTGGAGGAAAATAGACATTAATCAAAGCAGTGGCTCAAGCTATACCAGCTTATGCGATGACTGTGTTCAGACTTCCCATGACACTATGTGAGGATATTCGAAGAGTAATTGCTGGTTTTTGGTGGGGTGCAAAAAAAAGACCGAAAAAGCACCCATTGGGCTAATTGGGAGAAGTTGTGTCAAGCAAAAGGAAGAGGAGGCCTTGGCTTCAGAGATATTACTAGTTTCAATCAGGCTTTGGTGGCAAAACAAAGCTGGAGAATCATTAAATATCCAGAATCTCTGATGGCAAAGATTTTACAAGCAAAATATTTTAAGGGTGTTGATTTCTTACAAGCTAAGCTGGGGTCAAAGCCATCTTTTGTCTGGAGAAGCATAATTTGGGGGAGACAGGTCATTGTAAATGGGATGAGATGGAGAATTGGAACAGGGGACAGAGTAAAGATTTACAAAAGCCAATGGATTCCAAGACCACAAACCTTCACACCTATATCAGCCCCAACACTGGACATGGATTGCGCAGTAGCAGAACTTATTGATGAAAATTAGAAATGGAAAGAATCTTTGATCCAACAGCATTTCAACTCTGAAGATGCTGAGTTAATCTCAAGAATTCTACTCCCTAGTAGCCCAAAACCAGATCAGATATTGTGGCATTACGATAAGAAGGGGAATTACTCGGTAAAGAGTGGATACCAGATTGCACTGAGGATAAAGCACCCTGACTGGCCAAGTAGCTCTAGTAGTAACCTTGGTCAATGGAATGTGATATGGTCACTGGAATTACCGGAAAAAATAAAAATCTTCATGTGGAAAGCTGCAAGAAATTTCCTCCCAACAACAGAAAACCTCTGGAGAAGGAAAATGCTGCAGGAGCCAACATGTCCAAGATGCAAAATGAAGAAGGAAGATATCAATCATGCAATTATGGTTTGTAAAGTTGCAAAGGAAATGTGGAAGTTAACCCCCTTCGTAGAAGAAATGCAGCTACTTGATAACCAAGATCTGCTGAGCATGCTACAAGAGCTGGTGAAGAGAAGAAGCAAAGATGAACTGAGATTGTTAATTGCTCTATTTTGGACAGCGTGGCACACAAGAAATATTTTTGTGTTTGAAAACCCCCAAATCTCAGTAGCCAAAGCTGAAGCAGTTGTTGAGTCTTATGCAAGAGTCAGAATGGCAAAGATCCAAGCAGCAGCAAAAGTAATTCCAGAGAAAGGGGCAAAATGGATTCCTCCTCCACAGGGTCATTTCAAAGCAAATGTGGATGCTGCAGTCAATAAAGAGAAAAATCAAGTGGGGCTTGGGGTGGTGATCAGAGATGATAGTGGAGCAATCATAATTGCAGCAGTAAACCACACAAAGTATCATGGAGATGTAGCTAAAGCAGAGGCAGCAGCTGTCAATTTTGGGTTGCAAGTTGTGATGGAAGCAAAGTTGAGTCCTCTAATCTTAGAGACCGATTGCCAGGATGTGGTGGATTTTGTGCTACACAACAAGAGCAGCAGAACTGAAATTTACTGGACCATTTCTGAAATCCAGCAAAAAATGCAGAGTTTCAACAGCATGGTGGAACTCTAGAAAATTCAAAGAACGTGTAATGCTATTGCTCATACTCTAGCTAAAACTGCCTTAGCTAATCTAGAAAGTTGTGTACGGAAGGGTGCAATGCCCTGTCACATTATGTCTGACATTTCAAAGTTTCTTTAATGAAAGTAAAATCTTTCCTATCAAAAAAAAAAAAGAATATAAAACTATAAACGAATACCGTATCTCTCAAAGACTTGACTTAATTTTCATAATAACAATACATAAATAATAACACAGTACTCCCTAAATTGTATCCCAACAGTTTTATCTTAAGTATTGGCGTAACCTTCTTTATCTTGGGTGATTATACTATTTCAAGTATCGATGTGACCATCTTTATCTTGGGTGATTACACTATCTCAATCATCACTGGATGAATGCTATTTGTACCTCAATTGGAAATTTTTAAATTCTAGTAGGGAAGTACATATATAGTCTAATTTAAAAACATAAATGTTCGATTCATTAATAACAGCGCTTAAATAATAAACTCTTTTATTCCCAAATCAAGCTACTAGTCAAATCAATAACTTCGCTAAATACATAAGATAATAGTTTATTAAGTGGTGCTACTAACCTTGAAAAATTGTCATATATTCCTTTTGTTAACATACCCCTTAAAATCCTCTGAGGTATATTAAAAAAAATTTAAAACCCGTCAAATAGCTAGAGAATTTAATATAGTTGTATACATTTATTTTAGGATAAATACTTACTTAATTCTTATATTTTGACTTAGATGTATATTTCACCCCTACCGCTGTCACATTCTTATCCTTACTTTTTCTTTTCTTTTACAATAATATTCTTGTAACAATATCTTGGCGATGTTACTAGAAAAAAAAAATTATTAAGTTAGCCTTACAATTAATATGCTAAATTAATTTTTGTAAAATAACTATTAGTAAGATTGTTGCAAGGATATTAAATATTATTTTAGGTTGGTTGATATTTATTTATGAATAATTATTAGCAAGATTGTTGTAGGGATACCAAAAATAATGATTATATCATTATGATATTTGCTGATTAATTTGTTAAAAAATAATTATTAATTAATTTAAAAAAATTAATGTTTTGAATAGAATTAATTAATGTCACGTATATTGTTGCAATGTATTATTGTAAAAGTTAAGAAAAAGTAAAGGTAAGAATGTAGCATATTTTACTATAACGATGTTTTGAAAATTTTTTAAAATATAAGTAAACAGATACTTTTGACAAAATATAAGAATTAAATAAGTATTTACCCTCAATTTTAATTTCATAAACACCCTTAACTAGGTAAATGGTGAACCATGTCCACAAATGCAAATAAATAAAGGCAGAATGATCTGTCATCCGTTTTAAAATAAATAAAGTCAAACTGAAAATATGCATCTGAATTCTATATTCACTCATACAGACCCACCTAATACAGCATTGTAACTGTGCAAGCCCAATTGAGCTCAAAGATTGAATAAATGAATAGGATAGAACCAGATCAAATCAAATTAAACTATAACATTAATTAAGTAAAAAAATTTTAAAGGGAACTATAACATCAATTGGGTGTATCGTTATTTCTGTCGTCAATTAAATTCTTTGTTCAATTGTTCACTTTTATTTTTCAATCAACTTTTTCATAGAACTAGATAAAATCAAAGCAGGTCGTGGAATTAATACAACACACCAACAGCAGCTTGAGGGTATTAAATAAAAAATATTAACGATTTTTCACATTAACCTCACTCTTGAATTTTCTAAATCCAAATCATCATTTACTAATGTCTAGATAAGGGTTGCATTTACTGAGCCTGAGGGAATTGATTATTCGTTCAAATATCTAGGCTGGCGAACTTCCTTACAAAGCCGTGTTGCATTTGATTTAATTAATTAAATAACCAAGCTCAAACACTTGTGAAGTGTCAACAGCGAAACCTGTGGCAAGAAAAGGAAAAACATTTTGCTGTTCTAATGAATGGACCCTTGAATTGATAAAAAAAAAAAGGTTATTTTTTCATATTAATTTGGAATGAAAGCATCTTACGATTCACTATAATATAAAAAGTGATAAAAAAATTCTAAGGATGATATAATGTTGAAAAAAAAAAAAAGGTAAACAAAGTTGGAATTATACCGTCAATTAAACATTTTTAATTAAACTACAAGTGGGTGTATCGTTATTTCACTATGAATTAAATTCTTTGTTCAAATATCAGTGCTTTATTTTTATTAACAGTTTTTATTCTTTTAATCAATCCCTTCATAGACCTAGATAAAATCAAAGCAGCTTGTGGAATTAATGCAACCCACCAACAAGTCAACAACAGCTTGTGGGTATTAAATAAAAAATGTTTAACGATTTTTAACATTAACATCACTCTTAAATTTTTTAATTCCAAATCATGACTTACTAACGTCTAGATAAGCGTTGCAATTATCTGAGCCTGAGAGAATTTACTTTTCGTTCAAATATCCAAGCTGGCCAGCTCCCTTGCAAGGCCGTTGTTCCATTTGATTTAATTAGTCAAGTGACCGAGTTCAAACACTTACTAATAGTCAACAGCTGAACAATATAAAGCTATTTTTTTTTCTCTTT
>NW_006262201.1:8297945-8310965 GCF_000493195.1 Citrus x clementina
AAACTGTGTGGTTTTAGTTTTAAAAAGTTAAAAAAAAAAATTGTCTCTTTTTTTTAGATACAATTTTTTGTATTAGAAAAAGGATATATACACTTTAAAATTTGGAAAAATAATCATGCAGACCCTTAAGATTTTAATAAGGGACACCAATACCTTTTTTATTTTAATACCCTTGTAAAATCTATAAATGAACTTTAAATTTTTTTGTAAATACAAATATAATTTAAATATTTTAATTTATTTAGTAGACTAATAATATTATAATATTTTTAATATATAAAAAATTTAAATAAATCTTTACTTCAAATAGATTTTGCAATTAATAAAATATATCTCATGTATTAATAATATTAAAATTATTTTATATAAAGTTAAAAATAATTTAAATATTTATATATTTTTTTGAAATATTGAAATTATTTTAATATACACACACGTACATATATTATTATTATTGGAATTTTTTCAGATACGTGACCAAGTTGGAGTTTGGATGTCTGTTCTTTGACTTCTTTCACTTGGAAAATTCAAGGGGTAGATTGACCAGTCAAAACTTTGTTTATCAGATTTACTACGTACACGACAAACACCAACCACGTAACTTTTTCAGATAAAGTTAAACTGGGAGTTTGAATATGCGTTCTTTCACTTAGAAAATTAAGTGGTAGAGCGAGCTGTTCCTTTTTGAAAACTTGTGAGTTAAAATAATGTGACCCAAGAGGTAATACAAAAATTAACTTTAAACTTATGTTATTATAGACTAATATAAAAAAGTAATCTAAAAAATATTATAGAAAAAATACATAATATAGATAAATTTTGTAAGTTATTTTCAATGTTATATAAGTTGTGTTGTATTATGAATATCTGTTAATCAAATTTTATTAATAATTTTGAAAATAATTTTGTTTAATATTAAAAATAATTTAAAAAAATTTATAATATTTTATATATTAGATTTTTTGATATTATATTTGTATTTTATTATAGAAGTTTATTTAAAGTCAAGTTTTGTGTTGTTATAATCCAAAGGTATAATTGTCAAAAAGGAATTTGTGTGATCATTTATGAAATGAAAGAGGTTTATATGACCATTTATCTTTCGGGGTGTAGGTGATCGATTCTCTAAATCTAATGATCACTAATTTAAATTAAGATAATTAAAAAGCTTTGGTCTGTATTAATATTTAGTGTCTAAATAATCGGTTAATAGTGTTGAATTAATAGGCAACAACTTAACAATGTACGAATGTTAAGAGAGCATACAAGAGACAAAGTAGTCTAGAGATATTTAAGTTTGTAGAAAAGCCCTCCCCTTATAAGCTTCCAATTATAACTACGTAAGGTAAATGATTCATAAATATAAAGAAAATGGACCATCAAATGAGAGTTAAAAGTTCTCCTTAATTGTGAACTCTCTAGTTAATCGGATCATCAAATGAGTGCAAGTCTGATTAATGATTTGACAATAAGTCTCCCCTCACTATTCTTTATTTGTTGTTCGGATGAGGATCTCAATTTTGCAAATTCATCTGGACAAAATAAACCATCCAAATCAGTTGTGAAACCAGGATATGGTTCGACGAGGGCCTTGATGCAGAATTCGTAAACTTGAGTAGGCTAGAACTGAACATCAATATAATTGATGGGACCAATAAAATGAGGACAAAAATGGGCAAATTATAAACTTGGTAGGCTGCAAAATAAAACTTTTAAAAGTGAGGGGTTAAAAAAATAAGCGTAAAATTTATTTTTAATTCTATTATTAACTGATAATATATTTGCTCCGATGACAGCTGAGATGAGTGAGGATTAATTGGTCAGGTGTGGATATTTCCACCCCACTATTTTTATAAACCCACCCTACCTTCATAAAATAATTACAATAAGTTCACATTACTTTATAGAATTATAAATTAATAATAAGTTTGAATAATTAATTAATTAAATCATTCTTATAATATTTTTTTTTCTTATTTTGTCTTTTAACAATCTTTAACAATTTAAGGTTGCTTTAAGATAAGTTTAATTTAACTAATTTACCCTTATAATATAAAATAAAAAAACTACCCTAAGAAATATATTATTGTGACTAATTGTTTAGGCATTTAGTTTTATATTTTATATAAAATTTAATAATTTTCAACACTCCATATGTCCTAATTACATCTCGTTAGTTTAGTAGAGTATTAATAATAATACTAAAAAAGTACTACTTAGACATCATTAAAATATAATTTTTTGTATATAAATTTATTAAAGTTAAAGTAAATTTTTAGATATTTTTTACTACTTTTACCTTATGAGGTTAGAATAATTATATTAATTTATGTTAAAACAACCTTATTGATCAAATATAATAAAAAAATAGTCTCATAAAAAATTAATTAATTAATATGGATTTAATTGGTTAAATTTTTAAATTTCTTCTTAATTTGAATTTTTTAAAAATAATGTGCAGTTGTAATAATTTTTTTAAAATTGGGGTGGGTTAATAAAATTTATGGGGTGGAAATATCACCACCCTAATTGGCCCTATCAAGAAAGTATGGTTTAGATATATATTGTTTATAATTCTAATTTATATCAACCCACAATCAGATCTATAAGGTAAAAGTCAATATGAGTAGAAAACCGTCATAGTAATAAAAAGTCTCATTTTCAGAATCCCTCAAAATTGGTTGAAGCCTGTATAAAATAAACAAATAAATAACAAATTTTATGCTGAAGTCATTCTCTTGAGGTGAATTCTATGCTATTAATACCAAGTGATATCTGGGAAGTAGTAGATAACTTCTTTACATACAATCTAATAATAATATTATGGCTGCTCTGAAAGTAACCACTAGCTTCGTCTATCTGAGTAACTCACATACCCATTCGCGCAAATCCACTCTTTCACGGAAAAGATTCACTCCCATGGCCGCAACTCTTACCACCACCACCGTTGGTCTCGCTGAAACATTCACCAGATTGAAAAAACAAGGCAAAGTGGCCCTTATTCCATGCATATTAGCCGGTGATCCCGACCTTTCAACCACCGCAAAAGCATTGAAATTGCTTGATTCCTGTGGATCAGACATCATTGAACTAGGTATCCCGTTTTGTGACCCTTTAGGAGATGGTCCAGTCATCCAGGCTGCGTCGGCCCGATCGCTCGCAAGAGGGACCAATTTCAATGCAATTCTTTCAATGTTGAAGGATGTGGTTCCTCAAATTTCTTGTCCAATCAGTTTATTCACATACTACAACCCAATCCATAAGCGTGGAGTTGAGAATTTCATGTCCACAATTAGAGACGTTGGCATACATGGGCTCATGGTTCCAGATATCCCTCTGGAGGAGACGGAATCTTTACGGAAGGAAGCCATCAAGAAAAAGATTGAGATGGTACTATTTACAGGTGCGTAATGATCTTTAACAGAAAAATATAATAGAGTGCTGACATCAGCAAACGTAATTATAAAAAAAAATCCTATTTTACGGTTATTTATATCAGCATAGTGTTAAGTTTCAATTTTTTAAACATTTTTCTTCACAGGTCCCACCACTCCAAAAGATCGAATGAAAGCCATTGCTGAAGCATCACAAGGATTCGTCTATCTTGTAAGCTCGGTTGGCGTTACTGGAGCCCGTACATCTGTTAGTGACCGAGTTCAAACTCTTATAAACGAAATTAAAGAGTCAACAACCAAAGCTGTGGCAGTTGGTTTTGGCATATCGAAACCTGAGCATGTGCAACAAGTAGCAGGATGGGGAGCTGATGGTGTTATTATTGGGAGTGCTGCCGTTAAGATCTTGGGCGAAGCAAAATCTCCTCAAGAAGGATTGAGGGAGCTAGAAAAATTCATAAAGTCTTTAAGATTTGCTTTGCCATGATGCAAACTTTTCAAGTCCTGTATTTGAACTGAACTTAATAAAGATCAGTGTCTTTTTTTTTTCCTTTTTTCTAAAAAATCATGTGGTTTTTACAAGTATTAAATGGATAATAAATTTGAAAAAAAAATTCTTTGGTTTGTATAAATATTTAAATTAGACAAGAAAAAGTTATTTTTTTAGTTTTTTATATTAATTTGAAATGAGATACAATCACACCACCCACATATATAAAATCTATTGAACGTATCCAACTAATTACGACAAAAAATCCATGTGAAATTAATGTATTTTAGAAAATGTAATGTGTGTGTTTGGCAAGTTGGAAAATACTAGAAAATAGCAGAGAAAATTTAGATCAATATTCTGGAATCAAAAGCTCAACTTTGAATTAACAACTTGCAAAGAAAATGATTACAAGCTAGCTTATACCGTAGCTCAATTGAATCTAACAAACAGAAAATAGAGAGTATTAGTAGATTCTTCTATAGACGCTAAAATACAATTCGTTACAAATACGGCTTATGTGAACAACTAACAACGCTAGCTCAGCAGCTAGGAGTAGTTCAGCTAGTTGACTACTCAGCAGACTTATGGTGCACCTCTTGCTCTATAGCACATATGCTAACAATGTACAAGCATGTACACATTCAAGCAATGTCATTGGATGGTCGACCGACAACTCAGACAATAAATTCTCCAGGAACAATGAAATGATGTGAGCAAAAGTTTAAAAAAAAGAATAGGAAGAAGAAAAAGAAGAGTAGTCTTGAGGTTAGGCAGGGCGACATTTCTTTAATTGAACCCATCAACTCTGTACAATATATGTAAAAAATTTAGGGAATAAATCTCTTAGGTTGAGAAGCGTAAAATTATTCTGAAAAATATTATAGAAGTTTATGGAGCTAACTTCTTGTCAAAATTAGCTCAAGAGTTTAGGATTGTCTCAAGCATATATTATCAGTCCAGTAACTATTCTCAGCAATGAGGCATATTCTCATTACACATACTGGTCTTTTTGCTTAGTTCTTGAAAGATGGAAAGATAATATAAGTCCACTCGTAAATGAGAAGATCTCTGATACGATAAAGAAACTCATAGGCATAATTTGTACTAAAAGACCTAACTTAACAAAAAAAAAGAATTCCCCCAATTTTATATTATTAGTTTAATCAGAGGTGGTACTATGAAGAGACAAGCATGGGCCGTGGCTGCTGTAAAAAAGGCTAAAAAAAATTAATATCCAATATATCAAGTTAAATAATAAGATATTTTAAAAAATCCTTCGCGTAATTTACTTGTAGTTACCAAAATACCAACATATATACGTCTATACAGTGAAGCATAGCCAGAACATTATAAGCTCGGTAAAGTAGCTCACATCTGATTCAAACACTACTGATGACTTAGCACAATTATTTAGGCCAGCTCAGTAATAATGTTAAGTTGTTAAACACTCACTAAGTCCATAACAGGATTAGTTTAGCTAGATACTGATTGTATAAACACTCCAAATGCAATCATTTTCAACTGTTGAAATATTAATAAAATTCATGTCTACAGTTTCTCTTCATAACTTTCTTTTCTTTTATTTTCCCGCTGGGCAAACGTCCTTTATTGCTATTTCAAACAAAACTAAAGAAAAAATGACTTAGACAACCATGAAAACTAGTTATTATTGCTGATGAAGTTAACCAAATGGTCTAGCGGGGCAGCCCTTGCAGGATCAAAGTAAGCGAGCTCTTGTTTTGCTTCAACTAGCAGCTCCTTGGCATACTTCTTGGACCCATCGATACCCACCAACTTTGGATATCGTGTTAGGAAATTGATGGGTGAAGTAGACACGCAAGTAAAATAAAATTGAAAGAAAATAAAGAACAAACACAAAAGAGGACACCAGGAAATTACGTGGTTCGACTTTTAGCCTACGCCCACAGGCGAACACAGAAGAAAAATATTTTACTAGTGAAAAGGAGTTACAAGTATTGTGATATTTTGTCTCACTGCCAAAATCCCCAATACACTCAAACTCTCAAACACTAAAACAAGAGCTTTTATTATTTAAGCTCTTCAAAACTCTCTACTATGTAGGAATTGCTTCTCACAAAATTTGAATGCAAAAACCAAAATGGGGGGCTTCCTTTATATAGCCAAAGTTGGCTATGATTTTAATATTTTCTTTTTTTCTTCTTGTGGCATTTTCGAAGCCGTGTTCTATCCTTTTTTTTTCTTTCTTTCAATTATGGAGGGCACCATTTTTTTTTCAATATGGTTGGTGCCGCCCTTAGCAAATGTCAAAAAATGGATGTGAAGTTCTTGCTCTTCTAGAAAGAGTGGCCCACCTCATTTGACATATGGTGCCTTATCTCGCAGCATATCCGTGCCAGGTTTTTCCCTCGTCTGTGGCGATCCAGTCACATCTACAATATCATTCCACAATTGGTATGCCATCCTTACACATTTTCCATAATTCCTCATTCTCCTTATCTCTGCGTCATTTCCTGCTCCTATTATGATTCCACTAGATATGCTTGCCTCTATCAATTTCCCAGATTTGTGTCTATGAATAAAGTCCAATTCACTCAAACTTACTTGTTTGCCTTTGGTTTTGATGTCCATGATCTGCCCCGCAGCAAGTCCTGCTGACCCAACTGCTGAACTCATTTCAACAATGGCTTGAAGAAGGCAGTCGGGCGAAATGTTTTCGGCCTTCATCATGGCAATTTGCTCAATGGCAAGGCAGTGCAGAGCTTGACAAGCAAGAATTGTGGTTACCTCACCGAAAACCTTGTGGTTCGAAGGGTTGCCTCGTTGAAGATCATTATTGTCAAGGCAAGGCATGTCATCTTGAATCATAGACAGTGTGGAGAGCATCTCTATAGCACAAGCCAGGGGCATCACCACTGACTCACTTCCTCCGACCAGCTCACATAAAGCAATGCATAAAGTTGACGTTAAATGTTTACCACCTGGTATCAGATAGTATTGTTAAAGTATGAACTACAAATCTAAATCTCTCAGCTGAGTAAGATAAGTCGGTTGAAGACTCAATAATACTATGACATGTCAGTTGAAGTCCTGAAGAAGGTTGTATGACAAGCATCTGATATCAGCTGTGTGTGCTAGTAAAAGATGTGACTGACCATGTGACTCACTTAAACAGAACTACAGCTTAAAGTTTCCATTTTATCACTTAAGGCAAATGAGATGAAGACACGTGGTCAGGGGGCTGATTCAAAGTCTATTAAAGGTTGTTACAACCGCAAGAAGTAGCTGGGTTTTGTTACTGAGCACAGGGGATGTGTGTTGGTGAATGATAGATCTTTCTAGATCAATCTTTACTTGTATATATAGCCTAATACTTTGGGATGCCAGAACGTGTGTTACGTTTAATCTTCTCTGTAAACTTGTCCTCTGAAAACTCTCATTCAGTAAAGTTTGGGTTCACCTTTTCACAGTGTGTGTAGGCTTCCATAGTCGAACCACTATAAATTTCCTTTGTGTTATCTTTCTGGTCTTTGGTTTATTCATTGATTTATTTCGTTTATCTTGATCGTTTAAGCATTACGTTAGATCGTTGGTTGGTTATCTTGTCATTTTAGATACAAGAACTTAGTTGAGTAGATCTTGGTGAGCCATTTCCAGTATTGCATTGGTTCTTGGTTCAAAAAATTAGTATCAGAGCCTTTCTTTGAAATTCTTGATCTAAAATGGCTGCTCCTATGCTTGAGGTAGAAAAATTTACAGGCGAAAATGACTTTCATCTATGAAGGCTCAAGATGAAAGCCTTGTTGGCACATCAAGGCTTGGATGAAGCCCTTACTGAAGCCACATCATCCAAGAAACCAAGAAAGGTGTCAGAGGAGGATCTTCCAGATGTGCTTGATAGGGCTCACAGTGCAATTATCTTGAGTCTTGGAGATGGTGTACTTAGAGAAGTGGGAGGGGAGACAACTGCAGCTGGATTTTGGAAAAAGCTTGAAGACTTGTATACTAAAAAGTCTATGGCTAAGAGGTTAGCCACCAAAAACAAGCTTTATACACTGCAAATGAAAGAAGGGTCATCAATCTCTGATCATATTGATGCTTTAACAAGATCATTTTGGATCTTGAAAACATTAATGTAAAGATCGACGATGAAGACAAAGCCATGATTATGTTGTGCTCTCTGTCAAATTCTTATGAGCACCTGATTGATACTCTTATGTATGAAAGACAGACTCTCTCAATGGTGGATGTTAAAGAGACATCGAGTTCCAAGTCTGCAACCAAGAAAGAAACAAAGTCATAAAGAAGGATTAATAGTTAGGGGGAGGCTAGAAAAGAGAAAAGGTAGTAAGGGAAAGAAGAAAAGATCCAAGTCCAGACCTAAAAATATGAAGTGCTTCCATTGCCACAAGGAAGGCCACTTTAAGAAAGACTATCCACAGAGGAAGAGTAAGAACAAAGAGATAAAAGAGAAGACTGGTGATGCTGCTGTTGCATCAGAAGGACAAGAATCTGATGGTTATGACTCTGCTGGAGTTCTTATATTCTCTGATGGTGTAATAAGAGGAAATTGGGTATTAGAGCCTGGTTGTTCATTCCATATGTGCCCTAATAAAACTTTCTTTAAGAACTATAAAGCCTATAATAGTGGGATAGTTGTAATAGGAAATGATGCTAGTTGTAAGGTAATTGGCAGAGGCATCATTAAACTGAAAATACTTGATGGCATAATAAGAGAGTTAGCAAATGTTAGACATGTCCCTGATCTGAAATGAAATTTGATTTCCCTTAGCATGCTTGACAAAATGTGGGTGTGTAATCAAACTTGAGTCAGGAAATTTAAAGGTGCTGTAAGGGTCTATAGTGTTAGTGGAAGGAAACTTAGACAATGGCCTGTATGTTCTTCAAGGGTCATCAATTACAAGAGATGTTGGAGTTTCAAACCAGAATCTAAACAAAACCATGTTGTGGCACTTCAAATTAGGCCATATGAGTGAGAAGGGATTAAGAGAAGTGTCAAAACAAGGAGTTTTGGGTGGAGACAAAATAGAGTCCTTGGAATTTATGAGGAATGTGTCGTAGGCAAGTCCTCAAGGGTTAAATTTAGTAATAGTGCACATGTTTAAAAAGGAACTCTAGATTATGTTCATGCTAATCTGTGGGGACCTGTACAGACAACATCCTTAGGAGGGGCTAGGTATTTTCTATCTCTTATTGATGACTATTCCATAATGGTTTGGGTGTTTGTGTTAAAGTATGAACTACAAATCTGAATCTCTCAACCGAGTAAGACAAGTCGATTGAAGACTCAGTAATACTATGGCATGTCGGTTGAAATCCTGAAGAAGGCTGTATGACAAGCATTTGATATCAGCTGAGTGTGCTAGTAAAACATGTGATTGAGCACGTGACTCACTTAAACAAAACGACAGCTTAAAGTTGTCGTTTTATCACTTAAGGCAAATGAGATGAAGACACGTGGTTAGGAGGCTGATTCAAAGTCTGTTAAAGGTTGTTACAAGCGTGGGAAGTAGCTGAGTTTTGTTACTGAGCACAGTAGACGTGTGCTGGTGACTGATAGATCTTTCCAGATCAATCTTTACTTGTATATATAGCCTGGTACTTTGGGATGCCAGAACGTGTGTTAAGTGTAATCTTCTCTGTAAACTTATACTCTAAAAACTCTCATTCAGTAAAGCTTGGGTTCACCTTTTCACAGTGGATGTAGGCTTCCATGGCCGAACCACTATAAATTTCCTCTGTGTTATCTTTTTGTTCTTTGGTTTATTCATTGATTTGTTTCATTTATCTTGATCATTTAAGTATTACGTTGGATCATTGATTGGTTATCTTGTCATTTTAGATACAATAACTTAGTTGAGTGGATCTTGGTGAGCCATTTCCAGTATTGCACTGGTTCCTGATTCAACAAGTATCTCATGGCTTCATGACGAACAGCAGGATGCCGCAGTGGAACTACTTCATCTAAAGCGTTGTTGATTTGCTTTGCTTTAATGGACTTGTATTCATCAATTGGGAATAAGTTGGGCAAAGGATCGTTGTATTGTAAATTAATATTAATCAGTTTTTTTGGGTTGCTCCCAAAACGGTATTGATTTTGCAACTTGAGCATTGGGAACAAATGGGATCACGGAGAGGTGTTTGAGGGCATTAATGGAGTTCCTAAAGAGATCTGGTGAGGCCAAGAATATGGTTCTTTTTGGATGGAGTAACGACTGCTTTTTCTTTTTATGTGAATTGTTTATTTCCCGAGGAAGATTGTGAACGGAAACTTCCACAAGCACAAGAATATATAGGCCTGTGAAAATTTGATACGACTCACTAATCCGATACTAATGCTAGGGGCAGACCCATAATCTTTGATTACTCTTGGTTAGATTATAAAATTATTATATATATTTATGTGAATTTCTATACATATAAAAGAGTAAGAAAATACATGCAAATAGTACGACCTAAAGAACCTCTTTTCAAATAAATACATATATTTAATAAGATAAATCATTAGCTCCAAATTAAATGATAAAATACTCTTTAATGTTGGATTTTGAAAGTCTCAATGCAAGAGTAATTTTTAACTATAAAATAATATTTGAATTATTCTAGTAGAAATTAGTTTAGCGGCACACTTGAGAGAAAATTAAAAAAAAAATCTATTTTTATAAAAAAAAAACTATAAAATTGTAAGGGGTCATTGAATACACACTATAAAAGTGATTGTCGAGTCAATCGGTCGGACTGTTAATGAGTTAACTCATTAAAATCTATATTATATGGAGTTTGATTTGAGTTTAAGCATCACAACTCATTTCACCAGCGCAAACCATTGACACTTAATATAAATTTTTAACAAATTTGATATATTAAATTATTAATTTTTAATGAAAATGTAAATTTCCTTTTTTTGATATATATGAAAAAATGACTTTATATTGACTAATCATATATAGTTATCACAGACCCTCAAATCCGTATGTATTTATTGAAAAAAATTTGGAGTCATCATTGACTCATTGTATGATCTTTTAGGAAACAAAACTTTTTTTCTATGATTGTAATTACTGATATTGGTTACTAGAACTAAATTATTGATAATGTTTTACTATATTAATAGATTATGCTAAACATGTAGAATCTTAAGATTTTCTTTCATTCGGTATTATATTTTCAAAAAGGATATTTTGTCAATTGTTCTGTATTTTAAACTAAAAATATATTACAACTATTTCAAATAATTATTTTAAATTTACCAAAAAGAGTGGGTTAAATGTATTATTTCAGTTGACACAATAATAGATTTGTGCTTATATATTTTATCCAAATAATTTAATGGATGGGTTTAAGAATACATAATTTAACATGGCACAAAATCACCGAACACGACCATTGCCAGGCCTGAGTATATATATTTTCTCTCAATTAAACCTATTTGTAGACAAATATAAGTGTGTGTGTATTCTCTCAATTAAACCTATTTCTAGATAAATATATTCATTATGCTTCTAGTAACCAATGTACGATTAATTATGTGTCGGTAATTGCACACAAGATTATTTTATTATTAATCATCAAGGTTCTCCACAGAAATTAATTTTAGTTGTCCTAAAAGACCTGTTGAGTAGTTTTTAAGTAACCTTTTGATTGATTATCAGAATTCGAATCCTGACGTAGACTCGGTTTTGACTTTATCCCCTCGTGCTTTTTTAAAAGAAGTTAATAAAAGTAACTTAATTCTAGCAAATAACTATGCACTCGGAGGCTGAAGTATAGAACCCCATGCCTTAAGAAAACAATGGAGAAAGGGTGATGATTTTTTCACCTAATAATTTTTGTATTCTCACTCAATCTCTACAAAATTACTAGAAGTCGCATTATTTTTAAGAAATTGAAATAAAAAAGAAATTTATGAACCATTCAATTAAATTTTGTCTTCTTTTTTTTACTGGTTTTTGTTATGTCTGACCACTAACCTCTTCTTTTTTTTTTTTTTTTTGAGTTCCAAATAAGCGCCGTAAGATGGCATAATTTAATACACTGCTTACATGCTCAATAGGGAAGTTGGTAGCCTTTGGCGTGAAGCCCAACCAAGCTAATAATGTTAACTGTCTTGTAATTGTCTAAGAACATAGCAGAAAACAGATTCATCCACGATGATGGTTATAACAGTTGGTCCTTCAACATACAAGTTGTCAGTCCTGTTTCTAACAAATCATCCTCCTCTCATGTGTGCTCCAAGTTCACCAAACTGATCACCAGCTTCTATGTTTCAAGAGAGGCAAACTGCATCCAGCTATTGTTTCAGGACTTCTATGTCTGACCACTAACGTTACGTTAGCAAAAGTTTAATTTTTACTAGTTTACCCTTAAAAAATTTATTTAGCTTCAGTATTTTTTTAATTTTACTAAAAAAAATTTAAATGATGAATGGATTATTTTATTGATATAATTATTAATTTTAATAAAATTATTAATTTCTAATTAAACTAACAAAATATTTTTATGAGATGATGCTCATGAGATAATTTATCAGAAGATAAATTATATTATTTACATGTGAAGGTATTGAAACATTAGATTATAAATAATAAAGCTAAATACTTATATATTTGGTATCATGTTTTCGCTTGCTGTCTTTAAACTTTCATTCCGTGTTAAAGGTTTCCGCGGTATGACTTTTTAACAACTTTTGCTACTGCAATGAATGTATAGGTCCAACAAGAAAATATATTATGTATATTAGATAATGATATATAAATAGAATATTTGTTTGATATCTTGCAGCCGAATCAACCATTTCAATTTTTTATATTTTATTTTAAAATAAAAAATATAACAATTTTTCAAATATTTTTGAAAGTATATCAACAAAAAAATTACAACCTTCCAGCTAATATTAACAAATATAAAAAAAAATTAAAAATGAATTTTATATTCTGTCAAATATCATTCTGCTATAAATATAATTTATTTGCATAACTAAAATGCAATATTATTTTAAAACACACAAAATGAACTGTTCTTTAAAATAAATAACTTACATATATATATGATTGGTTATAAAAAATACAATTAATCATGATATTCTAACTAAAAAATTTATAATATATATATATATATATATTACATTATGCTATT
>NW_006262201.1:8311065-8321031 GCF_000493195.1 Citrus x clementina
CGTTTAGAATAAAAAGATCCTTTTAAATAAAATAATAACCCTGAATTATAATAATTCACACAAAAATTAATGCAACTATTAAAAAATATTAAATAATTCTTTACCTTCTCTCATTCTCCCTTATTTTTCATACAAAAATAAAACACGTTTTCATTGTTATCATTTTTATATATTGTTTTTAAAACAAGCTATCAAAAGTTTTTAAAACAAACTGTCAAACACATTTTGATTATTAAAAGTATCACATGAAAAACACAATTTTCTTTCTCCAAAACAATTGTAAAAGCATCAATTAAAAAAATAAAAAATGTACCCTAAATTGTTAAATCCAATAGTACATATTTCTTGAGATAATTTTGTTATTTTATTTCATAAAGGGAAAATAGTTAAATTATGTTTATTTTGAAGAAACTTTAATGATCAAAGATGATCAAAAGATCTGAGTCAACACACGCACATGCACACGCACAAATATATATAAAGATAGTCTTTTTTTAGTGCGGATATTCGCATTTTAAAAATTGCAAACATCCACACAAGAGAATATGTATGTACATATATATATATATATATATATATATATATATATATATATATATATATATATATATATATATATATATATATATATATATATATATAGATACACACATACGTAAAAAACTTTTCAAATAGAGATTCTTAACTATATTAAAGTTATGGATAAATTAAAAGGTAAAGAAAATATATATTCTAATACGTTACATGATAAAATACACTGTATTAGATTATATATTTTCTTTTTTTCCATTAACATTTCCTTTAACTTTAATATGAGACTTTAATTTATCCTTTATCGTGTAAGCTTAAGTTGGACTTATAGGGCCCGTCACTTGTTTAGGAAATTAAAGAGTCCACAACTAAAATATTACCTAAATACGACTGCTGGGATAACATCTTGTTTACATATTAAGAGCTTCTTCATTATCTTGTTTACATATTAAGAGCGGTGAGACAGGTGAAACTTAAAATCATAGCAGCTTTAGAATTAATACCATCGACCCAACAACAGCTTGTGGGTGTTAAATGAATATTAATGAGTTTTCACTATTGAATTCCAATCAGCACTTATTAATGTCTAAACAACTGCTGCAATTTTACAGGGAATTGACTGTTGCATTTCATACAACCCATACAACAAGAGCTCGTGAGTATTAATTAAAAGGATTGTGTTAATTAATTATTTTCCACGTTAATATTACTCTTGGATTTTGCGATTCTAAATCATTACTTATTAATGTCTGAACAAGTGTTGTATTTTTTGAGCCTGAATAAGTGTTGTTTTCATTGTTGCATTTAATACAAACCACGCATTAACAGCTTGTGGATATTAGATAATAATTATGATTTTTCACATTAACATTACTCAAAAAATTTCCAATCCTAAATCGTTACTTGTTAATGTTTTGACAAATGTTGCATTTGTGAGACAGGTGAAACTTAAAACGAAACCAGCTCCGGAAATAATACAACCGACCCAACAAGAGCTTGTGGGTATTAAATGAACATTAATGATTTTTCACATTAACATTACTCTTAAATTTTCAAATTCCAAATCATCACTTATTAATATCTATATATGTGTTGCAGTAACTAAGCCTGAGGGAATTGATTGCTTTTTAATATATTTGTGGGTGCTAGAGTCATTAATTTCTCACGTGGTACCACGGCATTCCGTTTCGAAGTCTAAACTTGTTGAACTTGAGGCCGTTGTTCCATTTAATTTGATTAATTAAGCTTAGTTGGAGTTATTGGAGCCCGTATGTCTGTTATGACCGGTTCAAACACTTATCTAAGAGTCAACGACTAATGCTGTGGCAGTTGGGTTTGGCATATTGAAACCTGATCGTGTACAACGAGTAGCAGGATGGGGAGCTGAAGAGTGATTGTTGGGAGTTCTGAGGTGAAGATCTTGGACGAACCAAAATCTCCCAAAGAAGGATTGAAATTGAAGGAGCTAGAAAAATTCACAAAATCTTTTTGATCTCTGCCATGAGACCATTTTTTCTTATCATGTCTTTGAAGTAAACTTAATAAACATTGATGTGACTTTTTCTTTTAACAAAATTATGTGATTTTTACAAGTATTTGAGAATTGACCCAAAAAAAAAAACGTAATTTCTACAACAGTATTTAAATTGAACAAGAAAAAATTATTTTTTATATTTTTATATTTATTTAGAATGAAAACATTACACGACTCATATAAAAAAAAATAATGAACATGTTCAACTAATTGTCATACATAGAAAGGTCATCTGAAAATTGAGAAAATAGAAACCCTAAAAAAAAAAAAGGTAAGAAATGATAAAGCCTCTCTCTAATGAGAACGTCTACGGTATATCTAAGTCAATACAACCAATTATTGTATATATAATATGTATAATTAAATTTAATATAACTATAACTTGCATGTTAATTTTTAAAAATAATTGAACTTTAAAAATAAATGAACACATGGCATACCATCATTTGTTTATTATATTACTGATATAGTACATCCGAT
Organism: Citrus x clementina; assembly: GCF_000493195.1. Lineage (NCBI taxonomy): Eukaryota > Viridiplantae > Streptophyta > Magnoliopsida > Sapindales > Rutaceae > Citrus > Citrus x clementina. The sequence continues at coordinate 8,313,611 of NW_006262201.1, forward strand.
TTATTCTAAAATTCCTCCTCTCTAGTATTATATTACTGATATAGTACATCCGATATATTCTAGAATTTCTCCTCTCTAATAACTACTATTGATAAAAATAAGTAATCCCTCTGGGGTACCGTTGCTCTTGACTACTTTGATTGAGTTAAATAACGGAATTCTGAAATCTAAAACAACAGACGATTGTATACTATATACTATTGTAGTACAGTAATTTGCATCCCAGAAGCCAAAATCCAGACACATCGAACAATTAATGAATTTGAAGATAAGAAGAGAAAAAATAAAACTTAAAAAAAGAGTCATAAAAGTAAGAGAGAAGAAAGCCGTTGGCGGGTTACCAAAATTTTAAAATCAAAAGAAAACTGCCACTGCCATGACCGCCGAAAACCCTAGGTCAATTTTGGGGAGTTGGGAGGGGTTGATGTACTGGAAACTAACAAGTAGAGCGATGGCTAGAAAGCAATATTACATTAATTAACTAAAAAAATCAGTTGAGGGGATGGTGACATGGTGTAGTGCCTTATTTCGAAGGCCCTACATCGCAGTACTTGTCTTAAAAAAAGAGTGACTAATTCTAGAAGAAGTCGGAGAGAAGAACGTTCAGAATAAAATTAAATGAAAACCATGCATCTCACTAATAAAATATGTGATGAACATTGAATGACTCCAGAAACCACGTAACTCACTTAAAGAGATACATAAGTTGTATAGAGGGAACAAATTGATCTCACTAGAACGGACGGGCGAGATTAGATCTAGAAATGTCATACCACTTAAGAATGGCTACATATAGAGGACTAAGGCTAAGGCCCGTTTGGAATTGAGGTTGAAATTCAATAAACTGCTTATTTTATAATTTTTTTAAAAAAATAGTGTTTGGTAAATTTTATAAAAGCAGCTTATTTCATAATTTTCTTCATTTCGTCAGCAGCTTTTAAAAGCAGGTAGAGGGTTGCTTTTCATAAACAGCTTATTCAATAAGCTGCTATGCCTTTTTAAAATACCTATTATAACCTTAGTATTTTGATAAAAAGACAATTATATCGTACTTATTCTTAAACCCTAATATATAAATCATTCGATATTATATCACTGCCACAATTTTATTGCAAAAAAATTATTGTGAATGTAATGCATATTATTTTTTATTTGATTTAGATTATGTAAAAGTATAAATTTTTATCATATATTTTATATAATAGATTATGAAGTTCTTCAGATTTTTCTTAATTGAGATTTTTTAATTAATTTTACATATTTAAGAAAAAATATGTCTAAAAAATTTATTAAACATAAAATTAAAAAAATTAAAATGTACATCCATTTTGGTCATTATGTAATACAAGAGCACTTTCGTAATAAGATTTACCAAACGCATGTACTTTACTTTTCAAATTCACAGCAAACGCAACATCACAATTTACAAAACACCAACCTACTTTTTTAATCAGCAGCTTATTTCATCTGCACAGCACAAGCAACTTATTTCATCAGCCTCCGCAATCCCAAACTGGCCCTAAGGCTGAATAATGGGTAATTCACTACTTGATTTCAGAGATTGAAAAGAAGAAGATAATGAAAAGAAACTCTATCTTCCGGAGTGCCTTTGAAGGTAAATCCAACCGCGCTACAGATCAACAAGTTGACAAATTCCATGGTTTTTATAACATAATGAGGGGAAGAATTAAATAAAAACGTTGATTACCAAGGAAAAAGTGCATTTACTGGCTATAACATCCAAATATTATTTCATAAACAACAAAGTGCACAAAAGAAATTATTTCATGATAAAATGCATTGGCTAACCATGTAAAATCACTCCACCGCGCACAAGACAAATCATGGGACTAAATGGCAACTGGGACGACACGAAGGGGTCGAGCCTTTTGCAAGGTGAGGTCAAATTTCTCTTCCATGTCCATGTTTTCTAGTCTAACCCCATCTTCGAGCTTCCAATCGAAAGATCTAATAAGAGAACCCAACATTAAATGAAACATCCTGATAGCCAACGGTGAACCAGGGCATATTCGCCGCCCAGCTCCGAATAGGATTAGCTCAAAATTCTGGCCTTTGAAATTAAGATCTGTCCTCAAGAATCTCTCAGGCATAAACGAGTGAGAGTTGTCCCATGTGCTTTCATCTCTACCAATAGCCCACACATTGACTAAAACTTGAGCACCCTTAGGCACTGTGAAGCCAGCAATTTCTACATCTATTGAGGCTTTACGAGGAAGTAATAAGGAAAACTGCTGGGTGCAACCTAAATGTTTCTTTGACTGCTGCTTGTAGATAAGGTAACCGATTGATGTCTGATTCCTCAATTGGGTTACCTTTGCCAATTGTTTGTTCCATCTCTAATCGGGCTTTCGATAAAGCCTCGGGACTGCAGAGTAGTTCCGCCATTGCCCATTACAGTGTACCTGACGTTGTATCGGCTTCCGCAACAAACAAATCCTGTTATCATGCGATCGGTTACTACTGTAAACTCTGTGAAAATCGCCAACGACTCGAGCAAACGTAACTTGTAATTCGTACAAGAAAGAGACCCAAAAAGGTAATATATATATATATATACCGCAATCAAATATTTGATATTGTTTCTATCAATCTCCACACTGTTGTCTTCACAAATATTGAGAATAGTATTAACACATCTTTAGATTTGGTGTAACCATGTTCTTGTCTTTGCTTCAATCCTTGATCAATCAAGCGATCAACCAACTGGAACAACTTGCCAAAATGAACTTTGATTCGACGCCTTATACCCTGCAGGTCAAGCATTTTAAGCACAGGAAAAAAATGGGACAAGTTAGGCTTTGCTGCATCTTCCAGGATGCTCCGAACTAAATCCCTAAACTCCCGTGCAGTATCTGAAGCAGGATTAGCCAAATCAACAGAAAATATTGTGTTGGATAATAAGTTAATTGAAGTATCGAAAGCAGCTCGGCTAAGACCTATTGCGGTACCAGCAAGGCAATTTTCTTGAACATAACCAAGTGGATTTTCTTGCGTCGGAGGTTTTGATTGGCGTCAAGTTTATTACTAGAGAAAATATGTAAGTTGCATATTTTTTGAAGATTTTTCCACTGCGTTGAGATAGGCATCCAGGACCAATCCGAATTCATGGTGCCCGTTTGCTAAGACTGCCTCAGGGACTGTACGATTACAGAAAGATGAATCATGATTTTGGAGGATTGCTTTGGCCATGGTTGCAGAAGAAACGACTACTGTGGTCACTTGGACTAATTCTAGACTCATTATGGAGCCGTGTACCTTGGCAAGGTTAGCTAGTTAGCTAGTGACCTGTGGGGTTTGTCACCGAGTTCCATGGCAAGGTTAGCTAGTTAGCTAGTGACCTGTGGGGTTTGTCACCGAGTTCCAGGAGATTACCCATCACCGGATGGCTTAATTTGGTGGCTTAATCACCAAATTTATTGACCAAATTTGTTAGCCACTAAATTTGATCAAGATTGGTGGGCTTGATTTTAGGCAAAATTTTGCCTATAAAAAGGAAGCCCTCATTTGAGAGCTTGGCATCCCAAATCCAAGAGAAGCAATCCAAATTGAGAGCAGAGAAATATTTTTTTAAGCATGTAATTATATTGTAGGAGCATTTGGCTCTTGATTATGGGTATTACGGGTTTGCTTTGTTAGGAAATATTTCTAGGAATCATGTATTTGGGGCTTAGGTGAGAGAAAATTATTTTTGAAAAAGTGGTTGTAAAAATTTTCCACATAGTAAATATTTTCTCTTTGGTTGTCTTTTGACAACGATTGTGGTTTTTCCCCGGATTTGGAGTTTTCCACGTAAATCTTGTGTTGTGTGATTGATGTATTCTCCATTTAATTCTTCTGTTAATTTGTTGCTTGAAAAATTATTTGGAGTGATCTTGGGAGGAAGCTTAATTTCCCAACAGTGGTATCAAAGCCATTGATTGAAGTATTGGTGTCGGAGCACTGTTCGCGTAGACGGTACTATTCATGTATACGATACTATTAACGTGAAGTAGTGGGGCCAATCCAAATAGTTTCTGGTGAAGAGTAAAGACTGATCTGTAAAGCATATATGCCAACAGTTGGTGTTTTCTAAACTTGGTGGAGTTTGATGATGTTGAAAAATTATTAGGAGAATGATTTTTTGGCTTGTGGTGGATTCAAGTCAAAGGCGTATCTAATCTGGTATGCACAAAGATTTGAAGGTGTGAGCAATTTGGCACCTTAAGAAAACTGTCAAAAAGGTAGAGTGGGCTCGGGAAAGTGCTCCAGAATCAGTAACAGAGATACTGATATTCCCACAAATGGTGAGTTTCTTTTTATAAGAGACTGGGTTAGTTCTTTTGGCATGTAGATCTCCAAGTTGCCATGAAAGAGAACACATTATTGTAAGCAGGGCCCACAAAATTTGCACACAAGGCATGGTTGGCATTGATGCAGGGTGTGTGGTGGAATTTATGTCGATGGCTGACGAACTTCCAAGAAAAGCCAACATGGAAGTTGCACTATAAATTTCAGCAGGATATTTCGACATGTGCTAAAAAAAATCTTAGAATGATTAATTTTAACTGGTATACTCTTTATGATAGAGTATGATAATTCTTTATGTTGAGAATTATGAGTATTGGTGAAGATAGTTTTTTATAATAGTGGTTATGATTTTTTTTTTTAAATTATGGTGTAGATTGTTGAAAATGTGATTAAAACAAAAAAGTCAAAAATTGTGACTTCAAATTTGGCGGCTTACTCACCAAATTTATTGACCAAATTTGTTAGCCACTAAATTTTATCAAGATTGGTGGGCTTGATTTTAGGCAAAAATTTACCTATAAAAAGGAAGCCCTCGTTTGAGAGCTTGGCATCCCCAATCCAAGAGAAGCAATCCAAATTGAGAGTAGAGAAATATTGTTTAATCATGTAATTGTATTGTAGGAGCATTTGGCTCCTCAATATAGGTATTACGGGTTTGCTTTGTTAGGGCATATTTCTAGGAATCATGTATTTGGGGTTTGGGTGAGAGAAAATTATTTCTGATAAAGTGGTTGTGAAAATTTTCCACATAGTAAATATTTTTTCTCTGGTTGTCTTTTGACAACGACCGTGGTTTTTCTCCGAATTTCGAGTTTTCCACGTAAATTTTGTGTTGTGTGATTCGTGTATTCTCCATTTAATTTTTCTATTAATTTGTTGCTTGACAAATTATTTGGAGTGATCTTGGAAGGAAACTCAATTTCCTATCAGTGGTATCAAAGCTATTGATTGAAGTTTTGGTGTCAAGGCACTGTTCGCGTAAACGGTATTATTCATGCATATGATACTATTTACGTGAAGCAGTGGGGCCAATCCAAATAGTTTTTGGTGAAGAGTAAAGACTGATATGTAAATAATAAATGTCAACAGGTGGTGTTTTTTAAACTTAGTGGATTTTGATGTTGTTGAAAAATTATTAGGAGAATGATTTTTTGGCTTGTGGTGGATTCAAGTCAAAGGCGTATCTAATCTGGTATGCACAAAGATTTGAAGGTGTGGGCAATTTGGCACCTTAAGAAAACTGTCAAAAAGGTAGAGTGGGATCGGGAAAGTGCTCCAGAATCAATAACGGAGATACTGATATTCCCACAAATGGTGAGTTTCTTTTTATGAAGAAACTGGGTTAGTTCTTTTGGCATGTAGATCTCCAAGTTGCCATGAAAGAGAACACATTATTGTAAGCAGGGCCCACAAAATTTGCACACAAGGCATGGTTGGCATTGATGCAGGGTGTGTGGTGGAATTTATGTCGATGGCTGACGAACTTCCAAGAAAAGCCAACATGGAAGTTGCACTATAAATTTCAGCAGGATATTTCGACATGTGCTAAGAAAAATCTTAGAATGATTAATTTTAACTGGTATACTCTTTATGATAGAGTATGATAATTCTTTATGTTGAGAATTATGAGTATTGGTGAAGATAGTTTTTTATAATAGTGGTTATGATTTTTTTTTTAAATTATGGTGTAGATTGTTGAAAATGTGATTAAAACAAAAAAGTCAAAAATTGTGACTTCAAATTTGGCGGCTTACTCACCAAATTTATTGACCAAATTTGTTAGCCACTAAATTTTATCAAGATTGGTGGGCTTGATTTTAGGCAAAAATTTACCTATAAAAAGGAAGCCCTCGTTTGAGAGCTTGGCATCCCCAATCCAAGAGAAGCAATCCAAATTGAGAGTAGAAAAATATTGTTTAATCATGTAATTGTATTGTAGGAGCATTTGGCTCCTCAATATAGGTATTACGGGTTTGCTTTGTTAGGGCATATTTCTAGGAATCATGTATTTGGGGTTTGGGTGAGAGAAAATTATTTCTGATAAAGTGGTTGTGAAAATTTTCCACATAGTAAATATTTTTTCTCTGGTTGTCTTTTGACAACGACCGTGATTTTTCTCCGAATTTAGAGTTTTCCACGTAAATTTTGTGTTGTGTGATTCGTGTATTCTCCATTTAATTTTTCTATTAATTTGTTGCTTGACAAATTATTTGGAGTGATCTTGGAAGGAAACTCAATTTCCTATCAGTGGTATCAAAGCTATTGATTGAAGTTTTGGTGTCAAGGCACTGTTCGCGTAAACGGTATTATTCATGCATATGATACTATTTACGTGAAGCAGTGGGGCCAATCCAAATAGTTTTTGGTGAAGAGTAAAGACTGATCTGTAAATAATAAATGTCAACAGGTGGTGTTTTTTAAACTTAGTGGATTTTGATGTTGTTGAAAAATTATTAGGAGAATGATTTTTTGGCTTATGGTGGATTCAAGCCAAAGGCGTTTCTAATCTGGTATGCACAAAGATTTAAAGGTGTGGGCAATTTGGCACCTTAAGAAAATTGTCAAGAAGGTAGAGTAGGCTCGGGAAAGTGCTCCAGAATCAGTAAAGGAGATATTGATATTCTCACAAATTTCTTTTTTAAAGAGGGTTCGTTCTTTTGGCATGTAGATCTCCAAGTTGTCATGAAAGAGAACACATTATTGTAAGCAGGGCCCACAAAATTTGCACACAAGGCATGGTTGGCATTGATGCAGGGTGTGTGGTGGAATTTATGTCGATGGCTGACGAACTTCCAAGAAAAGCCAACATGGAAGTTGCACTATAAATTTCAGCAGGATATTTCGACATGTGCTAAGAAAAATCTTAGAATGATTAATTTTAACTGGTATACTCTTTATGATAGAGTATGATAATTCTTTATGTTGAGAATTATGAGTATTGGTGAAGATAGTTTTTTATAATAGTGGTTATGATTTTTTTTTTAAATTATGGTGTAGATTGTTGAAAATGTGATTAAAACAAAAAAGTCAAAAATTGTGACTTCAAATTTGGCGGCTTACTCACCAAATTTATTGACCAAATTAGTTAGCCACTAAATTTTATCAAGATTGGT
>NW_006262201.1:8322544-8334909 GCF_000493195.1 Citrus x clementina
CGTGGAAGACATGGCTACAAAAGAATTGCAACAAATCTGGAACAGTGTAGTTGCTATAACCGTTTATGTAGCAACCATTGCTGTAGCAATCCTAGAACAACGATAGAGAAAATTTCGTGCGGGATACTTATAGAATTGTGATCTGCATTTTCTTAATCTGACTTATGCGCGCCCTAAGCTTCCGTTTACTTTAATTTTCAATTATAAAATGAGCACGCATCATATGGAAGAGGGGTCGTGAATCAACATCGAAAAAATTAAGAGAAAAAGAAGGAAGAAGCATAATTCAAGAGAGAACAAGTCGATCTGCACCATTGAAGAAAAATCTGCAGAACTAATTGGATTCAATTTTCATCATTCTTTACTTGTCTCCTTACTTATTCTTTGATTGAAACGATGTATTTCATGGCTGATATTTTGCTGTTAGTTTTTCTTCTACAAGTTATGAACTAAATTTGATTGTAGTTGAATGACAAACAATCTAGATGGGTTATTGGCTGTTCTTATGAGTTGCTGCAAGATTGATGTAGCATTTAGCTTTAATAGCTTTTATTACAATCATTATTTCAGTTGACCTCCCATTTAATGATTCAAGTTAAGAGAAAGCCACAAAAGGTTCTGTCTTAGTGGAAATTATTAGAGTAATACTTGATCTTAAGTCAAGTTTCCTGGATTGAGTTTAACTTGAGTCCCAAAAGAGCCACACTTGAGTTAAGATTTGTGATAAACTAGATATAGGGATTCACCTTGTAGGGTAGAGAGAGTATATGTTTATAATGTCATATCTTATATGATATAACAACTGGTCATTGTTAGGTTGCATAAGGGTATGAGAAGTCTAACAAGCGACAGTTGAGGATGCAAGGTAATTCTACTCAGTGCTATAGGAGTTGCTGCAACAACTGGTGTTAGGTTTAACAAAACAGTTATCCCATTAAGAGAGTTTGATCATTCAACTACCTTATTCTTATTGAATTCTTCTTGTGCAAACCATCCAATTTACTTTCATCACTGCATTTACTTTGTTAAGTTGTTAATCTTATTAGTTAATCAACTTTATTTAATTTTTTTTTTATAAAAGGAAGTTTGCACTGTCATGATTGCTGTAGCATTTCTAGTAACATCAATCCCTGTGGAGACAATCTTGAATATTCATCACTTTATTACTTGTTGTGTACACTTGCACATTGACATCAATAGCAATTAAGTTAAAATAACCAACAATTGTGGAGACAAGAATTAATGAGATTTTTTTTCTTTTAGACAACAAATATTATTTATGCACATAGGCTAATGCTGATATGCCTTTGAGGTATTTACTGTAATTTACTTGTAATAATTGTCGACACTCCATGAGTCAACATAAGGAGAATGTGTAGTGCACCTAAAAACTTAGAAGTCAAACGTAGCTGATTTCGAAAGCAACAGCAAGCTGGTTGCTTTAATTAGAGCACATGCATTGCATGCTTCACCTGTGTGTTTGTTGTGCATGTTTGAACGTGGTGGCATATATACAAACTAAAGAATTGAAGCAGCTCTCATCATTTTCATAAATCGAACCAAAACATAGCAAAACAAAGAGAAGAAAAAGAAAGAAACCGGGAGAAAGAAAGAGGGGCCAAAAAAAGAAGAAGAAAGATAACGAAAAGTGAGAAGCCAAGAGGGGAAAAGAAGTTAAAAAGAGGAATGGAGAGGAAAAGTTATAGAAGATGGAAAAGCAGAATTATATTTATATCCAGTGAATTATTGGGTAATAAGTTTATGATATTTGAGGAGTTATGTTACAATTTTCATGATATCTATCAATTTTTATATCAGTTCTAACAGGTTATTCTATAAACATGTGCTTTAAGAGAAATCCAAGTACTTAAGAACCTGTAAGAGTCTCAACAAATCCCAAAGTGAACAAGGATCTATGTGTGGATTACTATTATTAATACTATGTGTTCCATAAATCATTTTATTTTGATAGTATGAATTAATATCATATTGAGATTATATGTATACACATAATATGGTTGATTGAGTCATGAGATGTGATTGCCAGTCATCATATATGTATCCTTCCCCATAGGCTCTGTGCATATTGAGAGTTAAATTACTATGTTCGTGCGATGTAGTTAAATTCAACTGGGTATTGAGAAGATTTTCCCTTACTTTGCTTATATGATGATGATCCCAGCGAGTATGACAGTCATTTCCCCTAGGTACTATTTGGTGCAATTTTGTCATATATGTATGTATTATTTCATATTTGCTTATACATTATGTTCATTATGGAGTTATGTCATGTGATTATGTATAAACACTACTTTACACACACCCACCTTATTTCTCCCAAATTTTCACAGGATTTCGTGTAGTCCAAATTCTAACTAGTTAAGGTTGGGCCACTACATGATTGCTGCATGACTTGCATTTTAAGCATGCTTATGTTCATATATACACACTTAAGATGTATGTATATATGTATAGTGAGATGTGAAGTGTGCAAGTTTCGACTATGTTTTCAGATGAGGATTAAATGTTCTCATATGTTTATAGTGGAGGCCCAAGTCCAACTTTATATTCATGAATTAATTCATGTTAGGAGCTTTAAATATGAGCATGAGATAAGTAACACAATGAGACTTCTCCTTATCCACCTCATATCCAATAAATAGGTCGGGTCTAATTGGGTCACGCCAAAAAGTCTATGGTATATTAAAGTTAAAATAATCAATTATTGCACTTGTCACAAGTATAGTCGAATTTAATATAGCTATTACATGTATGTTGGTTTTTTAAAATAAATAACCACATGGCACAACAATTATTTTTGGTTGTATGACTGAAGTGGTACCTCAATATATTTTAGAATTTCTCAAACCAAAGAGTTACATAACTTAAAAAACAATTAATAGGGTCAAACAAAAAATCCCCAATCTTTAAAAAAATCTTAGTGTTCCTTGAGTGCACATATCCACATGGCTAGTATTGCTTTTTATCCATTTAGTTCTTGCCATGAGTATACTTCAAATGATCATGAAGATATGCATATCCACATAGCAAACATCGAGTGGATAAAGAGAAATTTTAGGGCAAGGATTGTGTTAAATGAACTCAAACTCGATAGACTGTCATATCTTTTTTAAGATCAAAGTTCATGTGACTTGTCATTTCAAGGATTCCAAAGGCAAAGCCGACAATGTTGTTATGTCACCCAAAATAATTGAAGCAGTCACATGACAAACAAGGTGATTGCAAGAAGGCTGAAGTTGAAGCAATTGAAAAATTTAGATTATTATTAAAGACCATATTTTATTTGGATCTTGATGAAACATTTATTGTTCCATCTTTTAGATGGAATTTGATTTCCATTTCCGCTTTGGAAAAATATGGTTACTCTTTTTCATTTGGAAACATAAAATTTAATTTGTTTCAAGATTCAAAACTAGTTGGTTCCAGTTCTTTGTCAGGCGATATTAATCTTTATATGCTTCATACAATTGCTTCATTTAATAAATCCCTGCAATTAAGTACACGAAGTGTAAAGAGAAAATTAACCAACAAGAATTCAGTTGCGTTATGGCGTAAGAAATTGGGTCATATCTCCAGACGAAGAATAGAGAGACTTGTGTCAGAAAAAATTCTCTTAGATTTCACAGATTTTGACATATATGTTAATTGTATCAAGGGAAACAAACCAATAAAAGGAGATTTGAAGCCAACAGGACTTCGGATATCTTTAAAACTCATACATACAGACATTTGTGGGCCATTTCCTATGGCTGCTTCGAATGGTCAATAATATTTTATGACGTTTGTATACATTTTTTCTAGATATAGCTATATATATCTCCTCCATAAAAAGTTATAGTCCTTGGATATGTTCAAAATCTTTAAGGCTGAAATTGAGAACCAACTCGGCAAAAGAAACAAAAGCGTCAGATATGACCGTGTTGCTGAATACTATGACAAATATGATGGCTCGGGTAAACAATGTCCAGGACCATTTGTTAAATTCCTAGAGGAATGCAGTATCATCTCAAAGTACACGATACCAGGTACGCTTAAGGACATGGTGAGGAATATGATTTATCATTACCATAATCACTTTGGAGAGAAATGCTTAAAACTGCAGTATATATCCTTAATAGAGTTCCAACTAAAGCAACTGTCAAAATCCTTTACGAGGTTTGACAGGCAAGAAGCCTAGTTTAAAGCACTTACATGTTTAGGGATGTCCAACTAAGGTAAGGCCTTATAGGCCTAATGAGAAGAAACTGGACTCAAGGACGGTAAGTTGCTATTTTATTGGATACTCTGAACGATCTAGGGGGTACAAGTTTTATGATCCCACGACTAAGTCAATTTTTGAGTCAGAAAAGGCTCGATTTTTTTTAGGATGTCGAGTTTGAGGGGGAGATACAATTAGGGACTTTGTCCTTGAGGAAGAATGATGTGCTCATAATTTGTCTATTATTTTAATGCTTCCATAACTTAATTTTATGTTTTATTATGTTAATTTTATTTTAATTTTCATATTTTATTATTTTAGGTACAATATGGGATTAAAGAGAATTAATTGGAATAAATCACAAAGGATTTAATTTAATTAATCATTAAGCATGCATGCAGCACATGGAGGAAGCATTGAAGAATTCATTTACAAAGAGAATACGGCATGCAACACGTGGAGAGGCTTTTGCTTTTAATTATGATTGGCTTAGGAATGAAATAGGTAGTTGGGCTTTTGTTTTTAATTTTTTTCATTTAAGGATCGTGGGTTGGATTTGCAATCCTTTTCCTTTAAGGATTTGGAAGCAACCACAACATTATAAAAGGGAAGAAAGGCAGCCGCACAAGGGGAATAATAGGAAGCCAAGAGAAAAGAAATAATAGAGCAGTTGTCGGAAGTCTTGAACGAAAACCGAAGAGCAGCAGGAATAATTTAGAGTAGAAGGAAGACACATTAATTCTTGAGTTATTCTTTCTCTCTTCTCTATTATCTTGCTTGAATGTTTCCAATTAAATTAATGAATTCTCTTTATATTCCCATGAACTAATTTATTTTACTAGGGCTACGATGTAGCCTAACTATGAAGATTTAATTCCATAAATCTATGTTATTTTTAATTTATTATTCCATGATTGAGTGTCCATGATTGTGCTTAATGCTTTTAAATATCTGGCCAATATTTGAATGATTTGAGAATACATAATGAGACCGAGAGGAGATTTATGTATTTTTGCTCTGTGTAATGGATGCCATGAATTGAACGAAAGACAGAGATGTGCCAACGTGATTCGTGCAGTTTTATCTAAGAATTTTCATAGAGCTTAATGAATCTTTGCATATTTAAATTCACATAGAGATATAGTAGGTTGATATGTGGAGATATTTTTGAAATTACTCGAGAGAGGATATTGAATAAATTAGGAAAATTCACTGTCAACATGGGTAATAAATTTTAATAGCATAGATGGAGGATTAAATTGGATTGGTTATGGTGAAATCAGATGTCCTAGTGTTTTAATCTCTTGGTGATTTCTATTACTGTCTACATCTTTATTTAATTTTTAATTATTTTATTTTATTTAATTTTAATCTAAATTCGCTTATTCGATTGTTCAAATAGATAAGGGTTAGAATAATTTCGGTAACTAATAGGATATACAATCTCTGTGGGACGATACTCTACTCTTCATTATATTACTTGTGCCGACTAGTACACTTGCTAATTTACGCAACAAGTTTTTGCAAATTTAGATAAAACAAAATAAAATAAGTAAAAGAAAAGAAAAAGAATACGAAAAAGAAAAAAAATTGATAATAATAAAGTTTAGAAAGCTTGGGTTGCCTCCCAAGAAGCGCTTAATTTATAGTCATTAGCTTGACTGTCTCTGGTCGTCGTTCAGGACTAGACAGCTCAATAGCTATCTTGTGCTTATCAAATGCATCATCCAAATAAGGCTTCAATCGATGACCATTAACCTTGAATGTGCCCTTTGTATCATGTGAAACTTCTACCACGCCAGACGGAAAGACTTGTGTTATTGTAAAAGGACCAGACCAACGGGATCGCAACTTGCCTGGGAAAAGCCGAAGTCGAGAATTATATAATAAAACATTTTGGCCAACTTGAAATTCACGTATGAGTATATGCTTGTCATGCCAATGTTTAGTGCAGGCTTTATAGATTCGAGCATTCTCATACGCTGCATTGCGAAATTCATCCAGTTCATTAAGTTGCAACAATCTCTTTTCTCCTACTGCTTGCATGTCAAAGTTCAAAATCTTCATCGCCCAATATGCCCTATGCTCAAGTTCAACAAGTAGATGGCATGCTTTTCCGAATACTAGATGATAAGGAGACATACCAATAGGTGTTTTGAAAGCTGTTCGATACGCCCAGAGTGCATTGTCTAATTTTATCGACCAATCCTTCCATGAAGCGTTTACTGTTTTCTCCAAAATTCTCTTTAATTCTCGATTCGAAACTTCAACTTGGCCGCTAGTTTGTGGATGGTAAGGGGTGGCAACTCTGTGTGTGACTCCACATTTGCTCAAGAGGGCTTCAAATTGTCGATTGAAAAAATGTTTGCCACCATCACTTATAATTGCTCTTGGAGTGCCAAACCACGTGAAAATATTTTTCTTCAAAAACCTCACAACAACTCGAGCATCATTGGAAGGCAAAGCAACAGCTTCAACCCACTTAGAAACATAATCAACAACTACCAGAATATATTTATTCTTGAAGAAAGATGGAAACGGACCTATGAAGTCAATTCCCCAGACATCAAACAATTCTATTTCAAGAATATTAGTTAGTGGCATTTTATTCTTCCTTGAAATGTTACCAGTTCTCTAACACCGGTCACAAGCAGCAACAAAAACATAAGCATCTTTAAATAAAGTAGGCCGATAAAAACCTGATTGAAGCACTTTTGCCGCAGTTTTGGTTGCGCTAAAATGTCCACCGACTTCACGAAAATGACAGTTTTGTAGAATGCTCTTCATCTCTTCTTCCGGGACACATCGTCGAATGATTTGATCTGAACAGTACTTATACAAGAACGGATCTTCCCAAAGATAATACTTGACATCTGAAAAGAATTTCTTCTTCTGTTGATATGATAAATCAGAAAGAACAACGGCGCTCGCCAAATAGTTCACGAAATCTGCATACCATGGTGCGCCGCAAGTCTGCAAGGCCAGCAGCTTTTCATTAGGAAATTCTTCAGTGATTGAAACCATTACATTATCCCCTCGCTCTCCCTGCTCTAACCGAGATAAGTGATCCGCCACCAAATTTTCAGATCCCTTTTTATCCCGAATCTCTAAATCAAATTCTTGTAGTAAGAGCACCCAACGGATCAGTCTTGGTTTAGCATTTGCCTTTGTGAACAGATACTTGAGAGCTGAATGATCAGTATAAACTATTACCTTGGAGCAAACCAAATATGAGCGGAATTTTTCAAGTGCAAACACAACGGCTAAAAACTCTTTCTCAGTGGTAGCATAATTCAATTGCGCGTCTGTCAGAGTTCGACTTGCATAGTAAATAACATGCAACATGTTTTTATACCGCTGCCCCAAAACTGCTCCAATAGCATAATCACTCGTATCACACATAACCTCGAACGGCAGATCCCAATCTGGAGCCATAATAACTGGAGCTGAAATCAGTTTCTCCTTTAAAGTGTTAAAAGCTTGCAAACACTTATCGGTAAAATTGAAAGGCACATCCTTGAGTAAAAGGTTGCATAAGGGTTTCGTTATCTTTGAAACATCTTTAATAAAACGTCGATAAAACCTGGCATGCCTTAGAAAACTTCTTACTGCTTTCACGGAAGTCGGTGGTGGCAACTTCTCAATGACTTCGATCTTCGCTCTATCAACTTCAATTCCTTTAGCTGAAATACGATGACCTAGCACAATGCCTTCTTGCACCATAAAGTGACATTTTTCCCAATTCAAAACCAAGTTTGTCTCTTCACATCGCTATAAAACTAGATCTAAATTGTTTAGACAATGATCAAATGAAGATCCAAAAACTGAGAAATCATCCATAAACACCTCAATGAATCTCTCCACCATATCAGAAAATATTGCTATCATGCAACGTTGAAAGGTAGCTGGTGCATTGCATAAGCCGAATGGCATTCTTCTATAAGTAAATGTACCATAAGGACATGTGAAGGTGGTTTTTTCTTGATCTTCTGGTGCTATAGGGATTTGATTATAGCCTGAATATCCATCTAAAAAGCAATAGTAAGCATGGCCAGCAAGTCTCTCCAACATTTGATCAATAAAATGTAGTGGAAAATGGTCTTTTCTAGTAGCAGCATTAAGTTTTCTCTAATCCATGCATACCCGCCAACCTGTGACTGTCCTTGTTGGGATAAGTTCATTGTTGTCATTCTTCACGACCGTCATTCCTCCTTTCTTTGGTACCACTTACACTGGACTGACCGATTTGCTATCAGAGATTGGATAAATTATCCCAGTATCCAATAATTTAAGCACCTCTGCCCTAACCACTTCTTGCATGTTTGGATTTAGGCGCCTTTGTGGCTGTACTGTCGGCTGATAACTCTCCTCCATTAGAATCTTGTGCATGCAAATTGAAGGGCTTATTCCTTTGATGTCGGCAATAGTCCATTCTAGAGCAGCTTTGTGATCCCTTAAAACTCGAAGTACCTTTTCCTCTTCAAGATCTGTCAAGGCAGAAGAAATAATAACTGGTAGCTTAGAGTTATCATCTAAATAAGCATACCTTAAATGAGAGGGCAACGACTTAAGCTCATGTTTTGGAGGTTCTTCTATTGAAGGTTTTGGTCTAGAAGGATTTCTACCAAGCTCTTCCAATTCTGGCTTTTTCGAGGGCAAGTAAAATGGTGAAGCTTCCAAATACCGTGCATACTCCTGAATACTTGTATTCGTAGATTGAGTAGTCCCAGAGTGAACAATACATCCTTCTAGTGTGTCATTTGGCATTGTATCGCGAAAGCTCTCAATTATCTCCTTATCAATGGTGTCTATTTGAAGGCATGTGTCGATCTCCGATGGATATTTCATTGCTTCGAATACATTGAAAGTGACTTGCTCATTTTGCACCCTAAGGATTAGTTTTCCTTCTTGGACATCAATAAGAGTTCTTCCCGTGGCCAAGAATGGTCGGCCTAAAATGATTGGTATCTCTCGATCTTCAATCATATCCAAAACAATAAAATCTGCAGGAAATATAAACTTGTCGACCTTAACAAGTACGTCCTCAATCATTCCTCTAGGATACTTTATAGACCTATCTGCCAATTGAAGAGAAACAGTTGTTGCCTTTGGTTCACCAAGTCCTAATTTCCTAAAAACAGATAAAGGCATCAAATTAATACTTGCACCCAAATCACACAAAGCTTTATCAAAATAAGTATTTCCAATAGTGCATGGGATAGAAAAACTCCCTGGATCTTTCAACTTCAGTGGCAATTTATTCTGTAGAATTGCAGTTGACTCTTCAGTTAACAACACGGTTTCATGCTCTTCTAATTTTCTCTTGTTGGATAAAATTTCTTTCATAAATTTAGCATAGCTTGGCATTTGTTCTAATGCATCTACAAAAGGAATGTTAATATGCAACTTTTTAAAGACATCAAGAAATTTAGAGAACTGCTTATCTAATTTGTTTTTCCGAAGGCGCTGAGGAAACGGGATTGGAGGGACATAAGCTTTGACTGGTGCTGATTGTTGTGATTGTGGAATTTCTGCACTTGCTGTCTCATATGTTCTAGTGGTATCTTTAGTTTGCTCCATGTTATCTTCTTCAACTTTCTTTACTTCTTTTGGCGGATCTTCAAGTTGTCTACCATTCCGAAGCATAATTGCATTCATTTGTTCCTTTGGATTTGTCTCTGTGTTGCTCGGCAGAGAGCCTTGTGGTCTGCTGGATAACAAGTTCGCAATATGACCCATTTGCACCTCGAGGTTCCGGATTGATGCAGCTTGATTCTGAAAAGTTGTCTCTGTTTTGGTCATGAATTGAGACATATTTTTTGTAAGTTGGGTAAGAGCATCTTCTAAATTTGACTTCTTCTCTTGTGATTGGAACCCTGGAGGTAGCTTCAATGTATTTTGAGTGTTGTTCCATGACAAATTCGGGTGGTTTCTCCAGCCAGAATTGTAGGTATTAGAATATGGGTTATTTTGTTGCCTCTGGAAGTTTGACACATAATGAGCTTGTTCAGCAGATGACGACGCAAAAGGACTTCCAACTTGGCAGTTGACACTTGTATGGTTCCCTCCGCATAATTCACACACTTGAGCGTAAATCATTGTTCTGGTATTGGATGCCATCTCCTCCAATAATTCATAAGCTGCTTCTGGTGTTTTTCCCATTAACGTTCCTCCTGCTGCAGCATCAATCATTGTTCTGGTATTGGATCCCAAACCATTGTAAAATGTCTGCACCTGAAGCCAAACTGGTAGACCATGATGTGGGCATTTTCTTAGTAGGTCTTTATATCTCTCCCACGCTTCATATAATGATTCCATCTCGAACTGAGCAAAGGTTGTGATGTCATTCCTTAACTTGGCTGTTTTTGCTGGAGGAAAGTACTTTGCTAAAAACTTTTGTGCTAAACCATCCCAAGTAGTGATTGTTCCAGCAGGGAGTGAGTTCAACCACTCTTTTGCTTTATCCCTCAATGAAAATGGAAAAACCCTTAGCCTGATAGCATTGTCTGAAACACCATTTTGCTTAAATGTGTCACAAATTTCCAAGAAATTTGCAATATGAGCATTTGGATCATCATTTGGCATCCCAGCAAACTGTACCGACGTCTGAATCATCTGGATTACGGCTGGCTTAATTTCAAAATTATTGGCTTGAACGGTGGGGCGTGCAATGCTTGAGCGAGCACCGTTAACTATAGGCACAACATAATCTCTTAAGGGTCTCGCATCCTCATTTCCACGTAATGCTTCGTCAGCCATGATTAGTTGTTGCTCTTGTAAAGCTTCTCTCTTTTCTTTATTAAGCCTTCTACACGTACGTTCAATCTCTGGATCAAAAGGCAATAAATCAAAACTTCTTGAGCGTCTCATAAAATTAAACAAGAACAAAAAATAAAATAAAATAAAAATAAAATTCAAATTAAACTAAGGTTAGTTGGTATCAATACTAATCCAAACAATCCCCGGCAACGACGCCAAAAACTTGTTGCGTAAATTAGCAAGTGTACTAGTCGACACAAGTAATATAATGAAGAGTAGAGTATCATCCCACAGAGATTGTATATCCTATTAGTTACCGAAATTATTCTAATCCTTATCTATTTGAACAATCGAATAAGCGAATTTAGATTAAAATTAATAAAATTAAATAATTAAAAATTAAATAAAGATGTAGACAGTAATAGAAATCACTAAGAGATTAAGACACTAGGACATCTGATTTCACCATAACCAATCCAATTTAATCCTCCATCTATGCTATTAAAATTTATTACCCATGTTGACAGTGAATTTTCCTAATTTATTCAATATCATCTCTCGAGTAATTTCAAAAATATCTCCACATATCAACCCACTATATCTCTATGTGAATTTAAATATGCAAAGATTCATTAAGCTCTATGAAAATTCTTAGATAAAACTGCACGAATCACGTTGGCACATCTCTGTCTTTCGTTCAATTCATGGCATCCATTACACAGAGCAAAAATACATAAATCTCCTCTCGGTCTCATTATGTATTCTCAAATCATTCAAATATTGGCCAGATATTTAAAAGCATTAAGCACAATAATGAACACTCAATCATGGAATAATAAATTAAAAATAACATAGATTTATGGAATTAAATCTTCATAGTTAGGCTACATCGTAGCCCTAGTAAAATAAATTAGCTCATGGGAATATAAAGAGAATTCATTAATTTAATTGGAAACATTCAAGCAAGATAATAGAGAAGGGAGAAAGAAGAACTCAAGAATTAATGTGTCTTCCTTTTGCTCTAAATTATTCCTGCTGCTCTTCGGTTTTCGTTCAAGACTTCCGGCTGCTGCTCTATTATTTCTTTTCTCTTGGCTTACTATTATTCCCCTTGTGCGACTGCCTTTCTTCCCTTTTATAATGTTGTGGGTTTCTTCCAAATCCTTAAAGGAAAAGGATTGCAATCCAACCCACGATCCTTAAATGAAAATATTAAAAACAAAAGCCCAACCGCCTAATTCATTCATAAAGCCATTCATAATTAAAAGTCAAAAGCCTCTCCACGTGTTGTATGCCCTAATTCTCTTTGAAAATGAATTCTTCAAGGCTTCCTCTCACGTACGGCATGCATGCTTAATGGATAATTAAAATTAAATCCTTTGTGAAT